>NW_021621323.1:569395-576567 GCF_004785775.1 Grammomys surdaster
TTCCTTCCTTCCTTCCTTCCTTCCTTCCTTCCTTCCTTCCTTCCTTCCTTCCTTCCTTCCTTCTTTCCTTCCTTCCTTCCTCTTCTTTTCTCTCTCTCTCTCTCTCTCTTTCTTTCTTTCTTTCTTTCTTTCTTTCTTTCTTTCTTTCTCTCTTTGTTTTTCTTATATGTATATATGCCATACACCATAAAATTTTACATGGTTGTTCATGCTACATAGTTATAGATTACATGGATTAATCGTGAATTATTTATAGATGACTCCTCTCCACTTAAATAAGTCTGATTGTTCACTAGTCAGGAAGAGGGTAGTGTTAATGTGTGGGCCTCCCAAGTGATGATATTGTTGATGTAAATACTGTGGCTGGCTAGCTTTTCCAGACAGTAGCCACAACAGTTGTTACATCTTCAAAAATGTGAGTTTGTGCTAAACCTGGATGCCATGATGAACCCAAGCTCACTTTGTTAAGTGTTGTTAGGTTGGTAAAACACAGTTTCTGTTTCAGCAAGTGGGCTACATTCATGGTCACTTAATGATGGAGTGTGGTCTCAGAAGTTCTTTAGATGGGTGACTTACCACTCTGCAAACATGATAGAGTGCATCTGCAGTGTCAGCTTGCTTTCCTGAAGGGCTGTAGCTGCTGTGAACACCATCCTCTGTGCCTTCCATCATTGATAATTTGCTTCTTGTGAGTGTGTAATTGTAACTGATTACAGGCGGTCTAGATTTCTTTTTTAAAAAAGTGTTTATTCATATGTAATAATGTAACAGGTATGTACCCAAGTGCCCACAAACAGTCTGGTTTGGGTTCCCTTTCCCTCCCTTTAATGTTTTGATGTTTGTTGTATCTGGAAACATTCATATTGATTATAAATGAATAAATAAATAAATAAATAAATAAATAAATAAATAAATAAATGCCTGGTTCGATTGAACTTCAAAGCAAGTAGAGTTAAGTACCTCTGCTCCTGGGAAAGTGGCTTGGTTCATATGAAGTTTTATCTGTCTCTTTTCTTAGAATGGCTCTTCAAGCTTCAGGTTTGAGAAGCATATTGTTAGAAAATCAAAGTTCACGTACCCTTTAGTCCAGAGGACTGGTATGATTTACCTGGGCTTTATTTTAAAGAATTCTAGTCAGTGTTCAATAATAGCTAAGAAGGACTTGTTCTAAGAGCCATATCTCCACATATGTCCACAGAGATCAAATGATTTAACAGATTCCCTCATTAGATATTGTTCAGATTAATCTCCCGAAACATGTGGACATAGTGTAGGTGTTTGACTTTTCGTATCATGCAAATACACATGCTGTTGTGTAGGAATTTACGTTTAGCCGGAGTAGCATAATGCAGACGTGACCATAGGGTAAAATAGAAGCTTGCTTCATTCAAAGAGACAAGCATAGAGGAGAGGGAGTATACGACTATTCCACAGATACCAGGGACCTGCTCTCTTTCTGTCATTCCTCTCACTAGCCTATCTAACAACAGTGTGATGTTTCTGAACTCTTCTTCCAATTCATTGATTGACCAGCTTTTAAGCAATTGGTAACATTATGATTGTGGTTTGTTTTTTTTTAATTCAACTTAAAAACATCGTTTATTTTATTTCATGTGCAATGGTGTTTTGCCTGCATATATGTCTATGTGATGGTGTCAGATTCCCTAGAACTGGAGTTATAGACATTTGTGATCTGTCATGTAAGTGGTGGGAATTGAACCCAGGTCCTCTTGAAGAGCATCCAGTTCTCTTAAGCACTGAGCCAAAACTCCAGCATCTACTTTATAATCTTAACTGGAGTGATTGGTAACGAGCAAAGATCAGATTAATGTTGCCAAGGAGAAGAGATGATTGGTCACTACTTTGGTGAGCTGTCTCGTTCTTTCTGCTTAGGATAGTGATGGAAATATTGCATTGATAAGTCAGAAAAATGAGCAACATGTTGAGCCATGAGTGCAGTGTGATTCTCCATCCTAATACAATCCTCATAGAATCCAGTCTAGTAACCATCTAAGGATATCTTTTAAGTCATTGCTGTTTTTCCTTCTTCCTAGAGTTAACATATGTAGCTATGACATGGTTTGGATATCTGTTTCCCTGGATATCGCTGACAGTTGAACTAAGCAATCAATGAAAGAAGTCTATGTCTGCATGTACAAAAATGCTTCAAACCTGAGGATTGTCAGAGAGGCAAATGTCTTAAACAAACTGAGACAGTGAGGGGGTTATTTGTCCATGTTCACAAGTGAATACATTGTGAAATGTATCAGTAAGTCACAGTGTGGCTAACTCAGGAGAGAATGACTTGGCATGTATTTGAATGAGTCAGATCGCCTCTTAAGGTTGCTTACTTCACCTAGCCTCTATGAACTTTGATGTAACTGTACCTATGCTGCTTATAATTACTATTGATTCGGAATTAATATTGGCAGAGTGACAGTTATTTTTGGTGCATTGCCAGCTGTGTAAATACCCTTATTGCATAAATCGACTGGATTTAATCACAAAATTTATAGTCTAGCAGTATTTACAACTTCATTGTGAACCCAATGTTTTAAACATCTGTCTTTCATTTACTATTTCTTAAATATAGACTTTTATAACTCAGACAGGGTTATAAGTATTTATACAAAATGCTGTAATGAAATACTACTTGGAGGAAGGAAGAAAATCTTCGAGAAGAGTTCTTAATAATTAACATGGTTCGTGTTAGTAACCCTTTCTCCCATGGAAAGAAATAGGTGCTTATCAAGATAGCAGAAGATAGCAGTTTTGACAGAGCTCTTGGGAGGAAAATTTTAAAATTATAAGGATCTCAAAAGTAATGTCTTAGTATATTCAAAATTATTGATGTTTTAAAATGTCTTTGTCTTGTGCTAAATATAGAATGTTGTCAAATAAACGACACTTTCTAAGGTGTTTAAAGTGAGTTAGGAGGACATATAAGGTGGAGAAACAGAGTTAATAACTCTGAATTTCAAAGGCTATTTTTCCCTAAATAGTCACTGTCTATCAGTCCAATTTAATTATGTAAAAGAAGGGTTTTTTTTTTGTTTTTATAGTTAAATTTTTAAGCCCTAAGAGGCCGATTCCCAGTGTATTTCCTCCAGCTGATTTTATTTTGGATAAAATGATTTTTATCTGATTTTCCTTTGAGAAAACATGGCCATTTGCTTCCTTGGCTGACTTACAGGTACGGGTGAGTACTGAGAGACCCACATGAATCAGCTTCACAGATGAGAGCCCACCCCATGCAGAGAAGCCTTCCAGGCCAGCTCTTGTGCTATTCAAAGGCTGAGTTGCATGAGGAAACAGGTACTGAGACTGCCCTGGTTCTCAGGTCGCACACAGTCTATAAAGGGGCACACTGTGTTCTTGGAGATGGTAAGGAGAGATTAGAGAATGGTCATGTCTAGAGTAGTACAGTTGGCATTTGAAATGGAAGAAACAGAAAGGACAAAAAAGTATTGAGGTAGAAGACTCTGTTTAGAGTTTTCAGTGTGCATCTGAGTCAAGCTGTCTGTTGCATTTATTTTAGGTTGTTACATCAACATATCTTATACTCATTGGTTTATGTATGTGATTAGAGTTCTGCCTTTACAGAAACTTTGTCTCCAGCATTGAATATCATATCAGATACTTCCTAAGCCTCAGATGGAGGTGTTCACCAGACCTAGGTGACATATTTGATAAGTAATGGCTTATTGCTATAGTGTTTTGAGAATTCTGCTGCTATATTTATATTGTAGAAAAACTATGGTTACAGATAAGGCAGGTACTATCTTTATTTTTACAGTATGTATGATCCTTAAAGTGATACCTGGCAAACTGTAAACACTAAACAATTCTTTGTTTGAAGAATGAATAAATAATTCTACAACAATTGAAAATACAAGTAAGTATCAAGCATATGGTCATCCCATTCCTATGTCAATGTAATAGTTCCTCATATCTTTAAATTCTGTGAATAGTATAAATATTTGTTGATTCATTAAATATTAACTCATCTCCAAGTTTGGAAGCTAGGCTATCATACATTTGACAAATTCCACCAATACATTTAGAGTCAAAGCTATTAAGGAATAATAAGTTTGAGAAAGAGATTTTATTTTCTGGAATTCAGTCACTATTATTTAAAAAAATCAATTTTTAAAAATCACTTATTGATGAATTAATGCCAATTTTATTATGACAAACTAACAAAGCTGTCAGAATTTCTTTTCAATTTACATTCCAGGATATACAATGTAATAAGGATCCGGCCAGTAAGTTTTGGGGATGATTGAGCTCTCTGTTTCATGTAGGAATATACTATGAAGTTTTTCCATTAGAATTCAAAAGGAGGCATACCTTCCTTCATTTTTCTGTTTGTCATAAGGAAGATTAGTTCTTAGAAGTGAATTTAGATTTGTAGATTCTTATTGCCAGGTATAGTTTAATACAGAGTTACTGATTTCAGTGCTGGTACATTTGAAATGTTGTTATTTCTCTGTTGTGTTTGATGTGAGGAAGATTAATTCTTAGAAAGAAATTTAGATTGGTAGATCATTATCACAGGGTCACAGGGATGGTTTGCCACCAGGTTCCTGATTTCAGTGCTGGTACTTTTAGAATGACAAACACTGCAGATGACATCCTACTAAGAGCAGGGTGATTGAGTACTGTAGAGGGTATCCATTTGTTTACCCGAGATCCTCAGTGTCTGACAGGTAAGGGACCTGGAGAGAAGGTTCTGGAAGTGTGGCTCATGGACTTGTAAGGGGTATCTCAGAATATTTTAGGGATTTTTCTTTTTAGCTTGAAGACTTTAATTTAAAAAAAATTCTCAGTGCTATTTAATTTTTCATTCTGTTGACACTTGCTTTAGTGGTGCAAAAGTAGTACTAAGCTACAGTACTGATATCACAGCACTGACCAAAGCCATGGCATCAAACTATACTTTATGCTATGGTATTCTGCAGTTTAAAATAATAAAAACAGAAATAAAGTATATTAGAAAATAAACTTTTAACCTTAATTGTCCTTGATAAAATTATAAATGTCCAATTTATTGTCATACGTCATTTCAATGTTCTGTGAACTGAAGTAGAAATAGGCTTTCTCTTCTTGCTACTCATTGAATAACAACAATTTTACTCAGAAAGGTTTTGGGAAACTAGTTCCTTCTCAATAGGACATTTTAAGTTGAAAAAATGGATTGATAGACTATGACAATGTATACTTTGATGCTGTGTAGATGTTCTCTGAGAATGAGCCTGACGAGATACTCCTCATAGAAAAGTAAGTGGGGAACATCTGAGCTACTAAAACCAATGTGAGGCTTACAGTAAAATCCGAATAAATTTTTGAATGTGGATACTTGCTATAAGGACCTGAGAACGCTTGGATATTTAAAAAACTTTGATTTGTTTTGATGTTCTTGTTTTTGTTTTTTTTGAGACAAGTTCTTTCATTGTAGCCCTACCTGTCCTGGAATTCAATCACTTTGGAGTCCTGGCTCAACTCAGAGCTCCACCTGCCTTTGATGCCCAAGTGCTGGGATTAGAGGCATTCACCACCACCACCTGGCTTAAAATTGCTTTGTAAAAGAAATTGGACATTTTATTTATTTACATTTCAAATGTTAACCCCCTTTCCAGTTTCCCCTCTGCAAACCCGCATATCGCATTGATACTGCCATTACCTGATCTGGCTTTTTTGTTGTTGTTGTTGTTGTTTTTACATAAGGAAATACCTTTCTGCTTGGAAGCCCTTGACTCAGTAGCTGATATTTTCCAGATGATCAAACCATGACATTACAGCAGTAGTCACGGATCACAGATCCATTCAAAGTTTAAGATAGTTAAAAGGTTTGTGATGTAACAGATTATAAGGAGTCTGATATGCTTTAGATCCTACATCCTAAGTAGACTTTAAAAACTAATGCTTGTGGAATTGTGGAGTAGTATTAGAAGAAAATATTCATGCTATCTGACCTGCTCTTAAAATTCTGTTCCCCTTACAACTGTCTCTCTGTGGGAGTGGAGATTTCTTCATTACCTAAACCCATACAGTCTCACACAACATCCTGAAGGTACAGGTAGAATAGACCACAGTCTCACAGCGTACTGAAGGTACAGGTAGAATATATCACACAACCTCACAGCATCCTGAAGGTACTGCTTGAATATATCACACAACCTCACAGCATACGGAAGGTAGAATAGACTTTGTTTGCTATAATGCTAGACATTTCTGAAATACTTTTCTACAGAGTAAATGAATTTTCTTTGTAATTTTCCACTTCTCCCGCTGGCCAGAGATTGGCACATATTTGAGCCAATATAACATTTTTCACGCCTGTTCTTTTTGAATGACGAAGGAGAAGTGAGCTAGGTAGATATATACGAAACATTTTGAATGTGTACAGTTAAACACACACACACACACAAATGAAAGAAAGTAGCATGCTTTTTCAAAGAAGTTTTTCATATGCCCTTGTTCTTAACTTTTCCAAGTCTGCAGCAAGAATACAATGGAGGATTACAGACCATATTTAAAACATTCAGGAAGTATACCAATTAAACTAATATAGTATTAAAATGTTTAACAAAATATTTATCTTCTTTTGACCACAACTATACAGCCTTGATAACAACAGAAAAACACATATAAAACACATTCTGATGAGTAACTGATGGTAGCACAGATCAAAATGATTTAATTTTTCCATTGAAGACTACAGTTTATTCTTGTGAATTCTTCTGGTTTTGGTGAGACACAAAATGAGTTGGAAAAAGGATTTATTTTTCATTTTGCTCCTTCAGCTTCTCCTTTAAATCATTTCATAAATCTATTGAAAGCACTTTTCACTCATTTCCTATATCAAGTTGGTCTTTGTTTTGCCCCTACAAAACTCAGCTGCTCATCTCTATGAGCAGATATGCTAGTGTTAAACCCAGGGCTTTGTGCATGGTAAGCATGTCCTCTACCACCAAGCTACCCCCCAGCCCTGATTTGAACTACAATGAGAAAGTCCAGTGATTCATATGGCTACTTTTAATTTTTAAAGTGTTAAACAAAAAAGAAGAGTTCACTATTGCCAGGGAGAAGAAATGCATGCCCTGTTGAAAACTGAAAAGAACACTTTTTCCTTCCTTCCTTCCTTCCTTCCTTCCTTCCTTCCTTCCTTC
>NW_021621323.1:576667-584450 GCF_004785775.1 Grammomys surdaster
TGTGTGTGTGTGTGTGTGTGTGTGTGTGTGTGTGTGTGTGTGTATGTATGTAGCATGGGGAAGGACACAGAGACTTTTAATGACTTCATCTATTTACTTAGGGGTTATAGGACTATTTAAACAGTTCATTTGGTCTTGATTTAACTTAGCTAAGTACTACCTATCTAGAAAATCATCCATTTTGTTTAGATGTTCTAATTTTGTGGAGTACAGACTTTTGAAGTAAGACCAAATGATTTTTTTGAATTTCCTCAGTGTCTCCCTTTTTGTTTCTGATTTTGTTAATTTGGTTATTGTCTTTCTGTCTTTTAGCTAGTCGGTCTAAGAGTTTGTGCATCTGGTTGATTTTTCTCAAAGAACTAGCTCTTGGTTTTGTTGATTCTTTATATTGTTGTCTTTGTTTCTAATTGATTGATTTCAGCCCTGATTTTGATTATTTTCTGGCTTCTCCTACTCCTCTGTATGTTTCCTTCCTTTTTCTCTACAGATTTTAGGGATTCTTTATCTTTATGAAGGGCTATGAACTTTCCCTTTAGAACTGCTTTCATTTTGTCCTGTAAGTTTGGGTATGTTGTACCTTCATTCTTACTGAATTCTAGAAATCTTCGATTTTTCTTTTATTTCTTCTTTTTCCCAGTAGTCATTCAGGATAGAGAGTTGTTCAGTTTCCCTGAGTTCGTTGGCTTTCTGTTGTTTCTGTTGTTGTTGAAATCCAGCTTTAATCCATGGTGATCTGATTACATGCAAGGGGTTATTTCCATCCTTTGTATCTGTTCAGTCTTTCTTTGTGACCCAGTACATGATCAGTATTAGAAAAGGTTCTATGAGGTGCTCAGAAGAAGGTATATTCTTTCGTGTTTGGTGAAATATTCTGTAGGTCGCTTGTAGATCTCTTGTAGATCTCTTGATTCATAACTTCTGTTAGTTTCATTATTTCTTTGTTTAGTTTCTGTCTCAATGACATAACCATTGGTAAAGGTGTTGAAGTTTTCCACTATTAATGAGTGGAATTTGATTTATTATTTAAGCTTTAGTTATATTTCTTTTACAAATGTGGGTGCCCTTGCATTTGGGGCACAGTTTTTCCGAATTGAGATGTCATCTTGGTAGATTTTTTCCTTTGATGAGTATCATGTTCTTCCCATCTCTTTTGATTACTTTTAGTTGAAAATCTATTTCATTAGATATTAGAATGGCTACTCCAGGTTGTTTCTTGGGTCTGTTTGCTTGCAAAACTTTTTTCCAGCTCTATACTCTGTAGTAGTGTCTATCTTCGTTGCTGAGGTGTGTTTCTTACATGCAGCAGAGTGATGGATCCTGTTTAGGCATCTACAGTGTTAGTTTGTGTCATTTTATTGGTGAATTGAGTCCACTGATGATGAGAGACATTAATGGCCAACAATTGTTTATGATGTTGTTGTTGTTGTTGTTGTTGGTGTGTGTGTGTGTGTGTGCGTGTGTGTGTGTTTATTTCTCTTCTTTTGGTTTTGCTGTGAAATTACTAATTTCTTGTGTTTTCTTGGGTATAGTTTCCTTCCTTGTGTTGGAGTTTTTCTTCTAGTACCATCTATAGGGCTGGATTAGGAGAAATTTGGTTTTGTCATAGAGTATCTTGGTTTCTCTATCTATGGTGATTTAACATTTTGCTGGAAATAGTAGTCTGGACTGACATCTGTGGTCTCTTAGAGTCTACAAGACATATGTCCAGGCCCTTCTGTCTTTTAGAGTCTCTGTTGATAAGTTAGGTATAATTCTGATTGGTATACCTTCATGTTACTTGGCCTTGCAGTTTTTAATTATTTTTTCTTTTAATTATTTGTTCTGTACATTTAGTGTTTTGATTATTATGTGGCAGGAACATTTTTTTTGTTCAATCTGTTTGGTGTTCTTTAAGCTCTTTTTACATTTATAGCCATTTCTTTCTTTAGCATAGAGAAATTTTCTTATATGATTTTGTTGAAAATATTTTCTGGGCCTGCAATCTGGGAATCTTCTCCTTCCATTTCTACTATTCTTAGGTTTGCTTATAACATTGTTTCCAAAATTTCCTGGATGTTTTGTGTTAGAAATTTTTTAGATTGGCATTTTCTTTGACTGATGTATTATTTTCTTCTATACCTCAGATTTTCTCTTCCATCTCTTATATTCTGTTGGTGATCCTTGCATCTGTAGTTCCTGTTCTCGTCCTAAGGTTTCTATCTCCAGGGTTGCCTCCATTTCTGTTTTCTTTATTGCTTCTATTTCCATTTTCAGGACTTGGGCAGTTTTATTCATTTTCTTCACTCATTTGGTTTTATTTGTTTATATCTATTAATTTTGCCCTTTAAATTCCTCTACCTGATTTATTGTATTTTCCTTTATTTCTTTAAAAGATTTATTTATTTGCTCTTTAAAGGCCCTTATCATCTTCACAAGATGCAATTTAAGGTCATGGTCTTGCTTTTCAGGTGTGTTAGGGTATCCAGGGCTTGCTGTAGTAGGAGAGCTGGATTGTGATGGCTCCATATTGTCATGGCTTTTGTTGATTCTGTTCTTGCAGTGGCCTTTGGCCGTCTGGTTGTCTCTGGTTTTGCCTGCCCTGGTAGTAGCAGGGCTCTTGGACTCTAGGCAGAGATGGTAGTCTTTACTGGCAGCAGGCCCCTGGTTGTCTTGGATGGCAGCAGGCCTCCAGGGAGGAAGGCTGACTGTGGTCCAGGGAGTGTAGTATAGATCTGGAATTGTAGGTAGAGGTGTGGACCTGAAGATGGAGTACCAAGGGCACAGGGTGGACCTCAAGGCTGCTGAGCTTGCTGGTGTCCCACTAGGCTGCAGAAATAGGGTGTGGGTGTCTTACCTGGTTGTCCAGAGTGACAGCAGGCCTCACAGGAGGTGGCTTGAGGTGTGGCCTTAGGAGGAGAGTGCAGTGTAGTTCTGTTATTCCAGGCAGAGATCTGTCCACATAATATTTTTTAAATGTATATATCAATGGCATTAAGTACATTTGTGTTATTGGATGCCATCACTGCTGTCCATCTCTAGAACTCTTCTACTAGGAACAATTCTGTGTCCATTAAACTATGACTCATTTTCTCCTGTCTGCCCTTGGTAACTGCTATTCCTTCTATGGCCTTGATTGTTATAAGTACCCCATATAGGTAATCATATATTTGACCTTTGGGGTCCCACTTACTACATTTAACACTTCTTTTCTTTTTCCTCACTCCCAACCCCCAAAGTTCTGTGCAGTGATAGGAATCAAACTCCAGGGTCTTATGCACACAGGGCAAGTGCTGAACCAATGAACTCTAGCCCAGCCTTAGAAGAAGCATTCAAGTTGCAACACATATTAGTTTTGTTTCTTTTAAAGGCTATGCACATACATCCATGCTATCTTCAACTAATTTTAGATAATTTTTGTTTGATTTTTTTAACCTCTCATTTATTCTTTGTGAGTTTCACATAATGTACCCAAGTCCCATTCATCTCCCCATCCCCTCATATCCACGCATTGCCCTTGCGACGACCCCTCAACAGAACACAAAACAGACAACAACAACAAAAACAAAGCATAAAAAACATTTTACCACGGAAGCTGTAGTGTTGTCAGTATGTCCCACAGTTTATTCCTCTGTCCACATATCTTCATTTCCAATTGTTCATTGCAATGAGTCATTAGTTTGGTTCGAGATCTCTGGATTCTGTGACTCCATCAATATTGGATCCTCATCAGGACTTCTCCCGGTTATCATGTTGTTGTCCGGTGTCATGGAGACCCTGTAGCTTTGGAATAACAGGACTGGCCCTTTTATATGTCCAAACTTGTTGCATAGGATAGAGAATTGGGGGGGTGGGTGTAACTCAGAGCTCTGGATCTGGGACTGGGTGGTACCCAAGCTGGTCTGCCTACTATCTCTCCCTTATCTATGATGAACTCTCCAGAACTGCTTAAGCTAGGCCACTTAACACATCCTGTAGGAGGCAGAGGTAGCTCTCTTGCTCTCATGCCCTTGGGGCCTGCTCACCTGAACCCAGGCCTCCAGAGCCAGCTCCATTATGCTACCTAGTCAAAGTTCAGGCCCACTTTCCCAAGTGTGGCAGCCTATGAGGGGCTGGGCCAACTTTCTCACTCTTGCACACTTGGTGCTGGCTCACCCATGCCTTTGTCATTAGGGCCAGCTTGATTGTATTGCCCACATGAGGTGCAGGGCTCTCTCTCCTGAATGCTACATCTAGCAAGGGGCAGGGCCAACTCTTCTGCTCTCATGAGTCCAGGGCCATCTTCTCCTACTGCCAGAGGGGGTGAGGGGCAGGGGCAATGTGAACTTTTAAGTGTTGAGTTTCTCAAAGGAGAGTGACGTCTAAAGGACACATGCCACTTAGACTGAAATGGATGCTAGTAGAAGTTACTACTGGTGACTCTGGAGAGATGATCTGACCATAGTCCAGTGGCCTGTGTCTTTTTTCCTACTGCTTTGTTACTGAACCTCAAGAATTTCTTTTTTGAATTGATATAGACATGTTTTTTTCTTCACATGGACACCAGTAAGTTTACCTCGATATATTTGGAGCTGTGGTTATATGCTTTGGTTCTTAGGTGAGAGAATTCTAGGCTTTCAGGCCAATGTAGAGTCTTGAAAGGAAAAATGGTAGAGTTTAGAGGGGTACAGTTCCTGATTCCATGGACCTGGTAACTTGTCGGTCATTCAAAGCGGGTTAAATTCATTATCTCCAAAATTCATACCTCAACACTGAAATTTTGATTATAGCTAAGGCTAGTATTGGTGTGGATGAAATATAATTTGTGCTGTATTGGGCTCATCAACTGTGATTATTAGAAATTCAAGTTCTTGGGATCCCTCTACCCCACAATTGTTGCTTAGAGTCCATTAGCAGGTGAATTTTCTCCCTATCATCTGAATTAAAATACCCTTAAAAATGAAATTGAAACCAATTATTTATTCTTTGAGCTTGTTATTTCCAGTTTCTAGAGCTCATGCTATACCTTATGTGGTGAACTGTGCTCTTGAGATGGCCTTAGGTTATTTTTTTCATAAGGTCAAAGTTCTATATCATAACCATCAAGACTTGCACACAGGGTTGCTGTGGGCCATAGAGTTTGGGAGCCTGGAGTGCAGTTTTGTTGACATAAAAATACTCTCCTGAAGGGAATGAACAAACACAGATGCCTTTTGTAAAGGAAAAGCATCTCTAAATTTTGTTTAAAATGTCTTTTTTCAAATAAAGTTAATTCCAATTAAGTAGATTAAATGTTATTTTGTAAGTTAAACTTACTAACATGATAATTATTAAAGAATACAAGAAAGTTTTGTGCACATAAAAATGTTTGGAGTGTTATATTGTGATTTTCTAGTAGTTTACATTTTTAGTTTTTTTTTTAAAGAATGTGTCATCTGAGTCTAGACATATTACTGTAACAAATTCAGTGGATCAAACAAATGATAGCAGAGTAGTACTTACATTGTTTTCAAGATTAATTTTTAAAAAGAATGGTCAGATTTAAAAATGACTAACAATAGTTACAAGAAAAAAGTAATTACTCACTTTAATGTGTGCTCCTAAATTCTGTCCAGTAGCTAGCTATCATTAACTACACAGTACTCCAGTTATTCCCTAGAGTTCATATTAACCACAGTAGAATTTAATTTATAATGCAAAAATATTTTCTACAGCCAAAAAGCCTTCCTAAAGGTGTAGAACTTCTGTTTATCAAAGCTGCCAAACAGGGTTACACAGAAATCAAGGCAGTATAGATTAAAAATGTGTCAGAACTGCAAGAGTTAATCTTCAGTTTCAGCTGATGTCCTGTTTGCTGATGTTTTCTGGGGATGATTGTTAATTGGCACCTCAGACTCTGCACTAATTAATGGAATAGCAAGGGCAGGTGGCACCATTCTATTCTGATAATCCTTGTCAGCAAGACCTGAGTAACCCTCTTGTTTAATTATAATGAAATGTGCAGTTAAGGTGCATGAACTTTCTTGAGCTCTTTCCCTGGGAGTTCTCTAGGCAGCGACAGTTTCACAACTGTCTGACACAGCTGTACATTTTTTCTCAATTAATTTTTTTTTGCCATCACAGATACTACCTCATAGATTGGCGAGTGGCTCATGGATGAAATTTGTGCTTGTTTAAAAGAAATAGACAACAGCATCTCAACCCAGATGATTGAACCATACTTGCTACAGTGTGCTTTTTTTTTTTTTTGAGAGGGGGGAGGGAGAGAGAGAATGAGAAATTTCATTTAAATAGGAGACATTAAACTTAAGAGTCCTCAATGGATGAAAATATTAAGAGTAATGTTTTCTCTGGAAGGAAGCACCTAGGCAGGAAGTCAAAATAAATGGAACTGTTTTACTTACGAGTTTGCAGGATTGAGCTGTGAATACGTAGATAAACGGTTCTTATGGAGTGTGGGGTAACTACCTGAAGGGGTATATTCTTCTCATTTCTACTTTAAAGAGATTATTATGTTTTCAAGTGTAAGTCTAGAGTTAGGTGACATAAATTCATGTTATTAATAGTTGTGAGATTTGGTAAGTAGTCTTAAAATTTCCACCTAAACAATGCATAATTTATTTGTAGAGAATGAGAGAGAAGGGGGAGGAATTAAGAAAAACAACAAACCCTTTTCGGCTGTTAATACCTTGAAATGTAGTAGAAAGGAAATAACACTCAATTTATAAGGATTCCAATGTAAACAAACAGGAGCTGCGATAGGAAATCACAGGAGGCGTCATTCATACGACCTGGTCAGTGTTCACTTTTCAGATAAAACCCCCTGTGCTTTTTTGAGCTAGACTAAACCGGAATCAAATCTTTCATAAACAGGAAA
This sequence comes from Grammomys surdaster, assembly GCF_004785775.1. Lineage (NCBI taxonomy): Eukaryota > Metazoa > Chordata > Mammalia > Rodentia > Muridae > Grammomys > Grammomys surdaster. The sequence continues at coordinate 583,500 of NW_021621323.1, forward strand.
GAGCAACATTTTAATTGAATATTATTTTTGTTAATCGGAAATAGTTACTTCTACATGTGGTACTTGAATAATTTTTTAAAAAAATGATAAAGAAAATATGTAAATTTAGATGCTATGCACTTTGCAATTTATCACATGGTAATGGAACATGATGTTGTGAGTAATTAAGCAAAGATTCTCGATAGGTTTTGATTTACATCTATAATTAAAATGCAAATCCAGTACCCTAAGTCTGTGGTTTCAGGTTCAGGAGCAGTTTACCATCCAGGGGATGCTTGACATTGTCTGAAGGTATTCTTTCTTATTACTCTTGGGAGGGAGTTTTGCTGGGTTGTGCTGAAGGAAAGGTACTGCTAACATCGTTGGCTTTCCAAAAATTATCCAGTGTTCCTGGGATGACAGGATCTCTTTAAGGGACACTGCCTTTTGATAAAATACTTGATCACTGGGTTGTAAAAGGCTCCCTGAAGACATGCTGTCCATGAAAAGAATGTCATGTGTGAGCACATGTTGGGCCCTGTGGAGTCATTCACAAGAACACATTCCGAATCCTTTTTTTTAGCTTTCCTTCTTGTGAACTGTATGAAAAAAAAAGTGGTTCATGGAGAGGAGGATTCTCAGATATCATGGAAATAGCAGTTATAGATTCTTTATAGGGATTTTTCCCTTCCCATTGCGTTCATATGCAAGATGGGAGGAAGCACCCTGCGGGCTTGACAGGGTGGAGGGGTGTAGTAGTCTAAATACAGTGATGTGTCCTCTTGCAGGTCCTTGTGGTCCACGGAAAAGTAGCTATATGTTAGGAGCTTTTAAGAGGAGTTGAAACCTGGCAACTAACAAACTGGACAGAAATGCTATGAAAGTGGTGGGAAAAAAAACCAAGGTGCATAGTATTTTATGTGATTATATATATATATATATATATATATATATATATATATATATATATAT
>NW_021621323.1:584460-601618 GCF_004785775.1 Grammomys surdaster
TATATATATATATATATATATATATATATATATATATATATATATATCAATATCATGTCTATTAGAGATTATAAAAAATTCTGAGTCAATATGCAATATGTGAGATTTTAGAAGGATTCCCATTCCTACTGTGAGTCTGGTCTGAAAAGTCGGAGGTGTTCACACCTTGACTGGGTTACTTCTTTGATGCTTTTGGCAAAGCAAGCTATTTTTAAGGACTTGTCTGAGTGATGGGGAGGGTTTCTCTCACATACATGTTTCTTAAAATAGCTTGTGAGGTAGTTAAGAATAACGTGTCAGAAAACAGCTTAGTGTGTTTTCATGTTTTATCCCTGGGAGAGAAGAAGTCAGACATGTGCCTGGCTAGGGGAGCCCCTGAGAACTGAGATGGCAAGAAGCGTTGTTCCCCTAAACACGGGGCCTCATTCAGCTCTGTGGCTGTGGTGCATTTTATAAGGAAACCCATGTCTAAAAATAGATGCAGATTGAAACTTCTTTTAGAGCACAGGGCCATATGTTTTTTAAAGGACCACTTTGTTTAATGGGAAAGAAAATATGAAAACTCCCTTTTTGGATGCAAGGCTTAGTACTAAATTTTAGAAAATGTCTTTGGGGCACCGTAACTAGGTGAATTTTCCAAATTAGGAGTTTTCTAAACATAGTAGATAAGTAAATACTTGAATCTATTAATAATTCTTATAATACTTCCAGAGCATGCTTCTCTGAATGATTGTGGAGAGCGTTTGTAATCATTTGGCACAGAGGTATTTTTCACTGTAGATTTTGAAAGATGTTCAGTTTGAGACGTAAGATATGAAATTGAAGCATATTGTGAAATTCTTAAGTGACTTGGCTGTTTATATGTTAATTCTTCTTTCAAGATTTGTCCTTAATTTTGCGTATGCCTATATACCTATGTGGCTTGTACACATGTGTATTGTGCTTGCAGAGGCCAGAGATGGGGATTGGATAGGCAGTTGTGAGCATCCGAAAGTGGATGCTGAGATGCCAACGTGGATTCTCTGTCAGGGCAGCATTTGTTTAATGACTGAGCATCTCTCCAGCCCTGCAGATTACTTCTTTTAAAGGTTCATATAATATGGCTTGTCTACATTTTAATTTTATGTTGCATGCATAATTCTATTTCTATTTCTATTACATTTCAAAAAACCTCAGGTACTAATAGTTCATTCCATTAATATGGTTTCTGAAATTTGAGTTTAGAAAAAGACTATTGTAATTAATTTTTAAATTAAAACTTTATTAAAGTGATGTTAAAATAGTGTATGTCTTGCAACTTCTGTTTAAGTGACTGAGAAGGATGTATTATAAAGAAAGCATCCTGCATTTTTGGTTGCAAGGAAGACTATGTTATAGACTCAGGCTTTTTAAACCAGGTCTCAAACACATAAATGGTCACGTAACTGAATGTAGGGGTCATGAAACATTGGAAATGGAAAATGATTTCTGAGTGTACAAGGATCAAAATGAATTCACTATCAAGCATGCGATGAATTCAAGGTATTTCTTGCAGAGGCTACCCTTGTTGGTTCTTGTAACTTCGTTGAAACTGAAATAGACCACGTGCACACTTCACTACGTGTGCTGTCATGACTGCAATGAACACACCCTTCCCCAGCGTGACTCTGACTGAAGGCTTCCATGTGCTTGGAGTGGTGGGGGTTTTCATATGCATGCAAAGTTTTTTCTCCTGTAGAAATTAATTTTAATTAATACATGTTTTAGTATTTTTCCAATGTCAATAAGAGTCAGATGAATTTAATTAATCTAACTATGTATCAAAGCAACAATTTCTGAGTCAACTCAAAGTGTGCTTCTGCCGCCCAGTGCTATATATTTCTGCAAAAATGGCCTTCTCGGCATCAACAATTATATAATTAAAATACTGACCAACTCTGAAAAGCATTGAAAATGCTCCTTCCCTACCCTGCAGTATCAACTATTCAACCAGTATTTAATTCATTATGCAAATATATTCAAGCATGTTTATGTCATTAGTGTTCAGATTTGCTTTAGTCTTTAACAGATGGTAAATTTATACATACCAAAGAATTGTTTCAAAGTAAAACTCTTTATGATTTGTCATCAGTAAGTATTCATTTTGTGTACCTGTTTTATATTTCTCTCTCTATACAAGGGTCATGTAATAATTTCTCCAGCATATAGGGATTGCAAATGGGAAAAGTTTGGAAAGCTTTGTTATATATTACCAACCACTTGTGAAAATTCACGTTGAATGCAAGAGATGAAAACTTCCCTGTCATCAGGGCTATGTGCTAAAGTTACAAATGCTTGCTTTATTTTTTAAATTCAGAAAAGGTTGACTGTTTCTTATCCAAGTGTGCACGACTAGGTTATGTTTCAGATTACCTTTGGATTTACGAATACCTGCATATGGAAAATGACATATCTTGAGTGTGAGAATCACGTCCCAACATGAAATTTTAATTATGTTTCATGTACACCTCATACACGTAGCCTGAAGGTAATTTTATACTGTATCTCTTGCACACCTGCATTTTGACTGGAGCTTATCATAGGAGTTCATGTGTGGAATTTTCCACTTGTATTGTCATGTCAGAGATCAAAAAAATTGTTCAATGATGTAACATTTTGAGTTTGGTATTTTCATCTGACAACCTTAAAGTGCAGCCTGTAAGTCTCATGATTACATATATGCTTCATGTTGAAAATTTCCCTAATTTAATTCTTCTTAACCTGAGAGTATTTCCCATGGGTAACACAAAACTTATAGGTCTCAAAAATAAACATAACCAACCAGCTTTCTAGTTTCAACATGCATCCAGTCCAAAGACTTTTCTGCATAATTTTCTTCCCTTTCTTCAGAGACTTCAGCCTTCTGAAAGCACGTGCCTGCCAAAAAACCTTCTAGTCTTCTAGTAAGGTGAAATGTTTTATATTTGTATATTCTTTCCAACTCTTATGTCAGAGAGCCTTGAACTAAACTCAGATCCAGAAGCAATGCTGGCAAAGCTTCAAGACTCACTTCGTTTTTTCCAATGTGTTTATACAAATTGTGCAATATATTTATAGGACGTCGCTTTGATGCATATACTCACAAATGAAACTTCTCACATCAACTGTATTTCAATATATTCAAATTTATACACACTTGTGAGTAAGTGCGTAAGTTTAACATGTGGACTCCAATTTTATGCAACATCAAACAAATTACAAGTCTGATAACTAAGTTGTCCATTGCGGAAGTATAGTGAAGCATGAGAGGAGTTTGGTTTTATGGCAAGAATTGATGCTAAGGGAGGGCTAAATGGTCTATTTATAATTTCAGTGGAATTTGGTTCTATGACCATAAATCAAGGGCATTTTCCATTAGACACTATCATTCATATATATATATATATACATATATATATATATATATATATATATATATGTATATATATATATATATATATATATATATTCCTCCGGTAGATAATTCTCCTTAATAGTTTTGTTGAATTTAGAAATATTGATTCTATAACTACCTCAGAGGACCAAACACTTAACTACCTATATAGCAATAATTTGAGTACCTAACCTATTAGAATCTATATTTACACACTGCATATTCTGCATATTAGAGGTTCAAGCACCTTTGTCTCTTTTGCTTTGAGAAAGCACGTTGTACCTTATGATGACTTGGTGTATGGTTTTGCACTATTAAGTACAGAATTCATTTTGGATATAGTGCTAGTAGATCTTGATGCCTTAGCTTGGTTATGAGATCCAAGGAAAATGAAAGTAGTCAAGAAGCCCTAATAGACTCTTGAGAGGAAAACACCCCTTGTTCATGATATATGTTGAATTATGAGCAATTACTCCATCACTATGTTTAAGCACCAGTCAAGAGAATGTTTAGAGTTAATATTTATATTTTACACTAACTTTCAAACACATTACTGTCTTCATTATAGGTACAGGTGTCACTTTTGAAAAAGTGTTTGTGATAGAGCGTTGATCAATCTCCGTTCATGGCAATGAGTTTTTGATTGCCTAGATATATCACAAAATACTTTTTTCAAGATAAAGAACTTGGCTTATAATTTTGCTCTGATTTTCAAAGATTTGATATGGTTTTAATAATGCTAAGGTGTAAGGTATTTAATTCATTTCAAATTTGCTTGCTTTTCCTTTGAGTTAGCATAGGTTTGTAGTGCATTTATGTGATACAAGTAAACTTGTCATCCTGCCAGAATGCTTCTGTAATCCATGTGCACAGCATGGTTTTGTTCATTGTATAGAACTTGGAACACAGCTTTAGTGTTTTGTATGGAAGATTATAAAAGCTTAACATATTAATTTATCATATTAAGTCATATATATGAGTCATATGATTCAATCATAAATTACAGCATTTATATTAATCCCCCAATTATAGAAAGATGAAGCCTCATAATACATTCGCAAATCTCTTCCTCTTTCAAAACACCTTTGTGTCCTTATGGATTGCTCACATTAAATATGAGTCTTACTGTTTCATACCATCTGGTGTCCTGCGTTCTCAATATTATTACTAGTATGTTTTATTTTCCTCAGGAAATCTTTCCCGTAATATTAATAAATTTTAAGACAACCAGTTGTTTTCATCAAGTTTATATTGTTTTGGGTCAAAATTGGTAATTATGAAATAATCTCTAATCAATTTTTAGAAAACATTGTCAGATAATGCTGTAGTTATTTTTAAGTTTATACTTTTTAAATAAAATGAATAGTAGGTTTGTTCAAACTGTGTTAATCATTTGTGTTTAACCAACAGAAACAATTTGGGAGGGATTGTGTACTTGTTTCATGGCTTCAAAGGTGTCAGTCTACTATGATGGGGAAATTAAACAGCAGAACACTTCACATTTGCAGCCTGGAGACAGAAAGGAAGGTATACGGGACAAGATACCCTCAAGGACCCATCCCTAGTAAGCTACTTCCTCTGCCTATGTCCCAACTCTAAGGTATCCTCAGACATGAAACGCCAGCTGAGGAAAAGGTCTTTGACCCAGATTCATAGGTATATTTCATTTATAAAGTTATTATTAATAATTTTTGAGGCAACTAGCATTTAAACCATAACATTAACATTCAGAGTTACCTATTTTCTCTGCCTGCGCTTTAAGAAACTATATTCCTTTCAGATCAGACAGTATAGAACATGATGAAAAAAAACCTTTACAAACCTAGGATAATCTGTTTCCTAATCTGCTTTAGTGTTTTCATTATTAAAATCAAAAGAAGATGGGATATTAGATCCCTGATAGTATGAATGGAAAATGAAAGTGGACAAGGGGGCTTTAACTGAGGAAATGATGTGGAGGGATAAATAACATTAAGGATGGTTGAAAAAAATCTATGTGAAAACAATTTTTTATGCTTAAAATTATCTATCTATCTATCTATCTATCTATCTATCTATCTATCTATCATCTATCTACCATCTTTCTATCTGCAATGGTTTTATATAGCATGGGGTCTAATGCTGCTCCATGAGAGCCATGAGCTAACAAAAACAAACAAACAAACAAACAAAAAACCCAAAAGCCTCCCAAACATTTCAAGTCAGTTGTTGTTCAAGACCTGATTGCTGAAGAAATCACATACTTTGGACATAGGATTATTGGAGGAACAGACCCCAAACTGACATGAATGGAGCTTCCTTTGATTAGCTCTCATGGTATCAGAAGGTGTTATTCATGCTGCCAAGAGAAATCAGACATCAATAGAACTATCTAGATGTAAAGCCTATACGCCAAACCAGTGACTGCCCTAGCAAGATACCCTTAACATTGCAATAGTGGCAATTTTATCTCTAGGTAACCAACAACTAACTGTCTGATTGGACTTAAGACCCAATAAATAGGAGGGACTGGTAGTCAACTACCATTGGCTGGAGTGGTCAAAGCATCTTAAAGGAGAAGCATTACTGCCATTTCCTGTTTTGTTGTTGTTGTTGTTGTTGTGTGTGACACAACTTTAAATTCTTGTTGTGTTCCCATAGTTAGTATAGCTTTCATTCCTCATCAAAGAAGCTTCTTTTTATAGTAAATGGAGACTCTAACAAAGACCTCCCAAATTGCCAAAATTCAGAGGCTAAGTAATCATGGGGTTCTCAACCCCAACTGACACATCTATAATGTTACCCCTACACCTAAGCTCCCAGAAAATTTGTAGAAAAGAAAATAGAATGATTTTAAAATCTAGAGGACCAGGATGCCTACAAGTAGATAGTGTCTTCTAGCCATGATAGGGTAACCATACCCATGAAATCTCAACAAGATGACCGCCTAAAAAACAAAACAAAACAAAACAACAAAATTATATAATCATGACATCAGTTGACATGCCTACATGGCTGGGGAAATTACCCAAGGTCTCATCCCTAAATGAAAAACTACAGTTAATTAATGGCTACTAAGAGGAACAATCAATCCATTTATTCCAAGGATAAGCTTCCTGATAGCTTACCTAATATCATGTGGTCAACCCTAAACATACATACATATGAGGAGTTGTAAATGGACCTAGCATGTATATATGTTTATATTTGTATATATCAATAATAAAAGGTTATGAATATGAGATAGAGGAACATGTGAGCTATTGTAGGGAGGAAAATAAGTATGAAAATCATGCCAATACAGTGTTCTAATGTGTGAAATTATCAAAAATATTCAAGTAAATTTCATTTTAAAGAAATCAAATGTAGTGATAAGTAGAAATACGAATTATTTTACCAGTTTCTTGGAGTTTGGAATGTTAAATTCATACATTAAGATGTGGATTAAGATGGTAGAGAAAATCAAAGTTTTTTTCTTTTCTTATCACTGAATGCTTTTCTCTAGGGTGTGATATTAAGGGGAGAACTCTGCTTGCTTTAATATTCATTTTTCTTTCTGAAATGGGTGCCAAACATTGAGCCTTCCTGAGAAACTTATCCTAAAAATGCACATAGTATAATAAACTCTTTGTGTTGAAAACAATACAGAGTGACTCTTTATAATGCAATAACCCTGAATTCAGTTGTCACACATACCCAGTGTCCCTGGCACTTGAGTTCTCATTAACTTATAGACTTGGAGAAATGAGACAAAATTAATATCTTATTTAATATATAATTATTTTCGCTGTCTGTCCTGTGCTTTAATGCTCAGACCCACAGAATATTAAGCCAGTGAAGTGAATGTCTATGTTTATGGATACAGACATATAACATCTTTTGTAATCTATACTTTTTTTTTGGTGTTAGTGTTCATGATCTTTGATCTGTCTATTACTGTTTAGTTGATAACATGAACTAAGCCATAGAGTGTGATAAAGGTAACTCGGTCCCAGGATTAAAGAAAGTGGGCTATTATTAAAATGATTTTTCTTAATGAAGATCTTCTCTTCAGTGCAGAGGCAACAGAAGGTCCAGGACATTTCCCTGGGAGGCCAAACAGGATGGAGGGAGACATTCCTAAAGACAATGCAGAGGTGACATTCTCCTAAGAGGGAGGCCCTTTCCCTCTGAAAGCACATGCTAGAATTAACTGGTGTCATTTTGAAGGAGTGGTCTGCTAATTGGCATCTCCCAGTTGTATATAATGTCAACACCTTTCTCTATTCATTCTTTCCCATGTGCATTGCTGCTCAAGGGGAAACTGCCTGAAAACATATACATATCTCAGAGGAATTTTTGCAATTTCATTAACTTCCAAAAGCTCTGTGAAGTTTAACAGTTGGTTGGTGTTATTTGTAGATTTTTTTTAAGGTTGGAAGCATTATGTTCATGTACTGTGGCAATAGCCTGCTGAGTAATTGCAAGGTTCATTATACCACCAAGACTGTCAAGAGGTATTTATGGATATTCATGTGCAGTGAACCATTGAACTTGAACTGGTCATTTGTGTCTCCTGTGGCTGGAATTGTGTTTATGCTAAATAGCAGAAGAAACCTTAATTATGAACAGGAAAGAAGCAATGTTATTGAAGTTTAAAGTGGTAGATGGACTAAAGACAGGAGCTTCTACATTTTCACCCTCGACTATCAAATTATTGCTAATCTTCAGTATAAAAACTTGATAATTCTTTTGCCTTTTAAAATGTTTTCTGGGTATTTTTTTTTCAAAATTTTCAGTTGAAAGTGATAGAAAACCACTGTTAGAAAGAAATTTATTCAAGGAATATTTGCTAAGTCATAGAATTCTCAGAAAGATAAAAGAACCAATCTTCAGAGAGACAAAGCCAAGAAGAATAATGAAAGTTCCTTCCCATAAGTATTCCACAGTTTCTAGAACTTTTCCTGAGCATTCTAGTTGATGTTGCTTATGTCAGTCTTATGCTTATGTTCATGCTTATGCTTCATGCTTATGTCGTACTCAGAACTAGTGCTTGTGCTCTCTCTGGACACTGAGTGTGGACACTTTTTCCACATTCAGCAGTCATAATGATGACATTGCGTCCTTGTTAGTGTGTTTCAAAGCCTGACCAGATGTACATTACTCAGAGATTTTTAGTCCTGTTTCTATGTCCTAGGCATAGAAGTAAGGACAATGAGTGCTCGGCATGATTAGCATTTGTGTTTTCAAAGTTGTGCCTTAACTGAATAAAATGGGTCTAGCATGCAGAAAGATGCTGTAAGGGATGACAATAACTACATCCTGGCAGAGGTTAGATTTGAACTACTGTAGGAAAAATAGGGATATTTAGACCCACAACTGTAGTTGGAAATAGGATGTACTCTTTTAGGAAAGATTTAGCTCAGTAGTCAACATTATGTAAACTTAGAGCCAAATAGTATAAGGGAATACCTTTAAGCAGAGGGACTTTGGAAAAAGAAACACAATCCCTTGTGTTATAGTGAATGGATAAAGAAACATGTATAGACAGGTCATCACCATGAAAATCCCAGAGAAAGGTTCCTGGGAGATGCCTAGCTCAAGGAAGTTGTTCAGTTTACTTTCAAATAACTGAGGATCTTGAGGAGGGAAGTAGACACTGTGTCTTGCATTAATTGGTTTGAAAAGGATGAACATTAGGAAAACATACTTCTTGATCTTATTACGAAAGTAATTTATTAGACGAGTTAGGGAAAAAATTAGAGGATAAATAGGAATTTGCAAGGAATAGTCATTGCGGTATGATTAATCACTGTCAGAAAGGCATGGGACTTGATAAAGAATGCCAGAGAACTTTCAAACACCATGTTACCGTGTCTGATGCTTACATAACAGCAGTTAGCACACTGAACTGTGATGAATGCTGTTGCATCCTTCTCTTCCACTGAGGCCAGGAAAAGAGGTATTGCAAACAATACAAATATCATAATAAATAAATTATGTAGTGGTTAGAAGATGCTTTATGCTATGGAAAATGACAACAAAGCATGTTTAATGTTTGGTTAGAGTAAGTTTATAGTGATCCATGGTCGTAGAAATGTAGGCTTTATTGAGAAAGCCATATTGAAGCCAAGATTTGTCTGAGATGAGAAGAAAGCTGGAGGATCTCGAAGCAGAGTTTTCAAATGAGGACTGAGACATCTTAGAGCTGTGAGCTAGAACATGAGGGATGCATTTGCTGAAAGAGAACAAAATGAGGCTTTCCTGGAGAACATCTTTAACAGGAATTGTCAGCATCCAGAGGACTATACAAGACTATCAGAGTAAGCAGTGCTAGCACTCTGATATTTTCTGTAGCTCCACATGAAGATAACTTAAACACTCAATTCAGAAAGGCTTCAAGCTTCATTTCCCCCTGTTTCTGGAATGTGATAGGGTGGAGATCATCACAGAGATGGTGCTATAAGACAGTAGGAAGCATGGCCAGGGCCTGTGGCCTATGTTCATGGAGCAAACCAACCAGTTTTGTTCTGTTTTCGGGTTCTGCTCTTGACACTTCACTCCTATGAAAAGGAAATACTTTTAAAGCAACTGATTAGAAAGCAGCTAGCCCTGTTTATCTTCTTCCCTGTTCTTGTTTCTTTACGTATCCTGGTGGATATGCTAATGAGACTTTCTTAGCACCTTGAGGAGATTGAGGAGTTGCTGAGCTCCACAAACCTCTGAGAGACCCCAGAGTGGAAGTCATGGTGATAGGTTAGATCACGTGGCTGTCTTAATAGGCCTTAAATCACCTGGATAAATATAAGTTTTACTCATTTTGGTTAAGATTGAGTTTGAATGTTTCATTTGGAATATTCCTTGGGCTAACTCATTGCTTGTCTTCATTTTCACTGTCTGACTGTTTGGCCTTTGCAGTCTTAACCACATCAAGTACTGACCACAACCACAATGAAAGACAGAACAAGCTGATCTGATAAAGGAATGGCCATAAAGCAGGGTTTTTATGAGACAGGGATGGGACCTCAGTTTCTTGTCTTCCTCCAGGACTACTAGAGATTGGATTTTGGGTCAACATATTCCTAGTTGCATTTAGTGTCATTATCACTAGAATTCCTTTCCCTTAGTTCTATAATATAAACATTTTGCTTCTATCATTTTGTGGATGTTAGGTATCTTCTAATGTTTCTGTAATGCCACTGACAGAATGAATTTCTGTATCTCTAGTCAGTGCTTAGTTCTATGAAGGACTAAGTCTAGTTTTCTTCTCTATTGTAATATTCTGTGGTAGAATAAAATTTATTCAACAAAACAAAAACAAGACACCATCTTTCTTGGTAAATACCACACCAAACCTCAATCTTCTAAAACTTTTAAACTCTTGTGTGGAATTTGGTAGAAAGGCATTAATGAGGTTATCAAGAATTGTTACTTTTTATACAGACAACAATTCAACGTTCTATAAAGCTATGCTTTGAATCTGGAGACAGGTGAAGGGGAGCGGGTGTGTGTGTGTGAACACAGCACACACATGCACACCTGCTAAAGAGATAGACACCATATGTTTTCAGGCGTCATTTAGCTGTCAGCCATCTGCCATGAGGAAAATAGTTTAATATAGACAATCGACTATGGGGAGATGAAGAAATTTAGCATGTTATAAATCTAAACCAAAATTATGACATCATTGCTGCCTTTACATGAGAACATTTTTATATGTACTGAGTTTCAGCATAATTTTCAATAGAAGTTGGCTTTCTCAAAACCTTATATTTTTCTTAGCATTAATTTTTGAAGATTATTTTGAGCCGAGTCTACTAATAAATGTACAACTTCTGTATTTCATTATTTAATAATACATAATGTAATCTATAGAAAGGATAGTATATGCTAAACAAGAACAAAATTTCATCATTAATATCGTCTTCAATTCTACCTTACAAACTTCTTATGTTTAGTTACATTTCGAATTGTGGAAACCAGCTTTTCTAGGTGATATCTTCCTATGGTGTATGTATAGACAACCCGAGCACCTCCCTTGAGACGTTTAATGAAGAGCTGTACTATACTAGTCTGCTAGGTGGCCCTTCCCAAAGCCCACTCAAAGGCAATTGATGGCAGGGAATGAAGAAGATAAAATGGAATTCTTTCGATAATGTCACCCCCATTTAAATTTTATTTTAGTTTTCTTCTTTGGGGCACATTGGATTCCCGTGAGTTTCATGCGTATCTGACTTTAGGTTTTGGGAGAAATGGTGACCTTAACAGACCGGCTGGGACTTTGCTTATATTCTTCATCATTGACTAGCATGGTCTTATAAATTTGGCTTGTGGAGATGGTGAATTTCTGTCCAAGGATGCTGTGGCACAAATTTTGTAAGAAAAGAGGGGCCTTTAAAATAGAGCTCTTAAAAAGGTGATTTGTCACAGGGTCTTGGGGTTGTCAGAGTGAGCCTTTTCCAGAGTTCAGGTGCCAAGATACTGAGTGTTACAGTGTATCTTATGCTTTTTAAACTGACAGGCATAGAGACAACAACATACAGACAACAGCAAATAATTATTTACCAGTTAGCTTTCTATAAGTGAAGCAAAGTATATCTTCAGAAAGCTGTTTCCTAAACAGGAGAAAATACCACTTCCCTAGGTCTAGAGACTCAGTCTTGTGTCTTCCTCCAAGCCTGCATGCTTCCTCACCGCCTTCCAACACACGGATGTGCCCAAGGGAAAGAAAAAAACAACAAAAAACAAAAACAAGTCTTCTCAATCACAAGGCACCTCATTCTCCTTTGAAAACTGTGGTTGATTGGTCAGTTACAGACAAAAGTGGTCAAGAATGTTTATAGAACACATCATCTAGTTAAGATCATGTTAGTATTTTATTAAAATTATTCTTACAAATGATTCACATGCTGTCGAGAGGAGTTCTAGCTCTGAATGAATCTGACCCATGTGACCTGTTGTATCACCATGGTGGATTCCTGGGGTGTGAGTATCAATCTTCTCTCCGCTCATTCAACCATCTAACCTTCCTCTTCTCCAGCTCTGTCAGTTGTACTTCATGCTGGCATCTCACCAACATCTAAGAAGATCTGAGGCCTCCAGCTACCAAAGAGACTATGTCTGCCTCAAATATTTTTACAGAATATAAGCATAGTGGTCCTCACCTATGAAGCATAGATGTCTGAATCTATTACCCATAACTCATTTGCAGACCACATTTGCTGGCTCACAGTGGTCTCATCTGTATATGGAAGTGTGACTACCTACCACAGAGGGTGAGGACTAGATGTGGAAGTATAATAGGGATATAATATGGAGCTTACACGGGCTCCCCATAAAGCACACACCACAGCCACCACACCCAATGTTCTCATTGCACTACATTCATTGGGAAACTGTAAACTCATCTTTCTTGGGTTCTTTGCCTCTAAGTTCTTGTCAAGATTCCTTCATTCCATTCAATTTCACTTTCATATTTAGTAGATGATCACTTGACTCTAAGTGATTAATGTCAGGATAATCTCAGATATTATCTCAGATATGATTAGAGTGCAAATTTGCCATTATACTCTGTCTATAGAGTAACACTGGAAAGAAAAGGTAGATGGATACCCATATGTGGATGGTGCATGGTGGAGACACTCCGAGGCTTGGCTGTTGCTTCTTAACAGTTAGTTGAATTAATTGTATTTGGTAGTTTCATCATCTTAGCTGCTTTTAATTTTCTTCCCATTTTTCAGATATCCATTGCTTTGTTTACTCATATGAGACTGTTTAAACCCTTGAGTGTGCATGTGAGAGAGAGAGAGAGAGAGAGAGAGAGAGAGAGAGAGAGAGAGAGAGAGACAGAGAGAGAGAGGCAGAGAGGAGAGGGGGAAAAGAGAGATGCATAGGCCATGCATATTCATAGCATGGTTCTCAAAAAGTAGTCTATGTTCTCTAGGTAAATGACCATTGATTTGAGATAGCATTATATAAATGACTTATTTGAAGCATCTTGCTTTGATTACTTGATACGTTTGCTTGTGCTGCTGCTACTGGTATTTTTCACTCCCAGTTTCTATACATTATGCCATTATATCACACAGTCTGGGGCTCTTTTGTTCTTTTCAAAATTTACCTTAAATTATGTTTGTATTCTTTCTCTCTATCTCTTTCTCTCTCTGTGTATGTGTGTGTGTGTGTGAGAGAGAGAGAGAGAGTGTGTGTGCACATGTGTGTAATACAATGGTAGAAGAACAACATTGCAGCCTCTGTCAGAATATATGATATCTACTTCATACCACTAAAGATAGTATATATTTAAAACAGTGTGTTTAATTCAGACTGCTGGTCCAGTTTTAAATAAGACATTCAATGTGATTCCTATAAGTGTGGTTTTCCCTACTACCTATGTGAATGTCTCAGATAACTTTTACTTATACTTGTTTTATATGAAAATTTACATATTTAGTTTTTGAACTACATTCTTAGTAAATGTCTTCAGGAGGTTGAGGGGAAGCCATTGCTAAGACTGTTAAGACTTGGTTTACAGTAAAAATTTTGAGATCTTTAAAGAAGGTACAAATTCTGGTTGTTTATATTTGTGTGAGCAGTTTTCGTGTTGCTAGTGGTAACTACAGGGAATTATTTTAAACAGTACCCTTTTAATAACAATGGTCTTCCCAAATGTAGTGTGGCATAGCTTTAAACTTTATTAAGTCTGCCTTGTCCCCCTTCCTCTCCCTGAGTAAATGGAAGAAAAGTTTCTAGGCTCCATGCTGTGAGTTTGATTGATGTCCAGAACATCTGAAGGACTTTTGTGTCCTGCCTGCTCTCCATGAGTTCATAATGTGTGAATACAGAAAGAAGGTCAGCCCTTATCACATGTAATCGAGGCCTGAAAGCAGATCGGCACTGACAGTCAGATCTTGTAAATAAGGGCACAAATCATTGCCTGCACGGCCTAGACAAGTTGTGGGATCTTTGCTCTCTCTTTTTACCCCTTCCCACTCAGGGGGACCTTGGCAGAGAAAATGAAAGCCCGGCGAAGACGTGCTCAGAATAATGTGTCACTCTTGCGAGGGAGGAAGGGATTGTGTATTTGTCACGATGTGACGGTCTTTCATTGAACAGCTGAAGGCAGCTCTGGGTTGTTAGTGTCTAGTGGTGTGGAATGCTGCAAATTAGGACAGGGCAGGGAGGAGGGAGGCCTGAGAAACAGGCGAAGATGCCGTCTTTCCTGACTCCAAAGTCAGGGAAAATGTTTTTGTAGCCTGAGTTGCTTTCCACTTTCCTCTCAGGATAGACTATTAATAGTTCCTTTTTAATTGTGAATTAAGTGTTTATTTGGAAATCAGAATAGTGTCATGGGTTATCAGCACTATCCTGCAGGCTACAACATGTATGAGCTTAAAAAATATTGTAGCCCCCAAACTTCATGGAGTTTATATCATCCTAGTGGGCTTGTTCACTGGAACTGATACTTAAGTAAATCATATTGCAAACATCATTAGTAGAAATGTCAGGACAATAATTACAGTAGCACTGACCTTATAGTTCTAAGAATAATGAAAGATTCTGTTACGTTCTTATAGGTACAGAAGACAGTATTATTCATATTATTTTCAAACCTTTAGTGGTTTGCTTCAAACTAGAAGCTAAAAGATATAATGCTTGTTCTCTGTTTGTGCAATAGAAAAATGGAGAGTGAGCCACACAGATTCCCGTGGGTATGGAGGCATTCCTTTCCAAACATATAGGATGAAATCAAAGCTTCTATTTAGGATACAAGACCCTTCCTGGCTTCTAATTTTGTTCCCAGTCTCCTGGTTTCTGCTCCCCACCCCAAATCTCTGGATCTTGGGTCATACTCAATTTCTTATATCTCCTTCAAACATGACTCCTAACATTTATTTATAAATGTATTTATTTATAAATGCATGTGATGGAAATTTCTTTAAAAGTATAAGTCTATTTTGTTTCTTAATTTTACCTTATTTGTGTGTGTGTGTGTGTGTGAGAGAGAGAGAGAGAGAGTGTGTGTGTGCATTCATTCATTTATTCATTTAGGCATTTCAATGTGTGAGTGTGGGTGTGCATGCATATGTGTTCATGCATGTAGAGATCAATATCGAGTGTCTCCCTCTATTCCTGCCCATCATTAAAATTTAGATTTTAGCTGTCTCTGTCTTCCCTTCCCCCAGCTTGGAGTTCCAGATGCATGTTAGAGTGTTGGGCTGGGCATCAGAACTCAGGTCCTCATTCTTATGCAGTGCTGCAGTTACTCTGCAAACTTCAGAATCCCTGGGAACCTGGTTGTTATAAAGCCTCTCTCATGTGAATATACCTATCCTCAGGCATCGCTAATCTCTACCGGATACTCATTGTCTTATGACATATTGTCATATTCCCGTCTCACTATAGGATAAGGCAAGCTCTTTCCGGAAGGCAGATATTACCTATTTTTAATTCTGATAGCATAGTCCCTAACACAGGCTTACCTCCTTCAACACACACACACACACACACACACACACACACAAATACAAGTCCCCTGCAAAATCTGAGATATCACATTATATCATAAATGTAAAAATCAGGAAGATAGAATTTCCAGGTGAAAATAAATCACAGGTTGAAATTGGAAACAAGGTAATCTCAGTTTAGAAATACTCTTCTGCTTCAAATATATGAACATGTGATGCATTTGGCCAAAATAAATGTACTCAAAGAGATCCCTTTCCAGACATAATTAGAATTATTTAAAAACCTGTTGTTTAAATGATAACGTCACTTATCACAGGAGTAGTGTGGCCAGTGCAACTCTGTGTCCTGTCATTAAAGAAGGGGAGTGAAGGTTCTCATGTCAGCAGGCAGGAGAGTGATTATCAAGAGCTGTCAGCTCCTCTCTGATGTCTGCCTGCACTCACAATGGACCCCAGAAGACTCTAATTCACTTGCTCACTGCACTGCACAGTTGTCACAGCTGAGCTTCCTGTTCACTGTGGCTGAGTGTTTAAGCAGTGTCTCTGTGCTGTAAAGGTAACAGTCATACTCTATGATTCTGCAAGGATGCAGGATGTTTACCGATTGCGCCTCTGCACCAGAATCCGGCAAGGAGTAGGATGACAGACCCTCATGTTGACAATGCTGTTCACATGCTTCTTTTTGACCTTCTCCGAGGTGTTCAGTGGCAAAATAAGACCTTTTAAAAAAGATCTTTCCCTCTGCAGCATTTATCAACACCTCAGTGTGTAACTTGACTGCCGAGTAAAGTCACGTATGTTCAGTAGAAACTGAAGAACGTCTAAGATGTAAATCATGGCTGTTCTCTTTTCTGCTATTTCTTATAGATGAGGACCTTTGGGAAAAAATTACCTTTGTAAAGCTGAAATAAAAGCTGTGAATAAAAGCAGTTAGCTGTGACAGCTTCATAAGAAAGTATGTAAAGAGGTCACCAACTGAGTGCTGCCCTGTGGCTTTCAGCACCACTATTAGGGAAGAGAGTGCGCCAGGCTTCAGCCACGAAGAGACCGGTGTAGAAAGGCTTCACTAGCTTGGACTTTGGAAACTAAAATGTGAACTCTGGGGAAATGACATCCGTTAGAGAGAATGGGTTAAATTATATTAAAAAATCTGGAAGTTTTGCTGAGCTTGATTTCTTCAGAAGCATGGGTGTTTCATTAGACTTTTTTTGAGTCCAGTAATCTAGGACCCGATTGTGTATTTTTAAAGAACACCCTTAATGTTGGCACACAGCACATGTAACAATGTACAATATACCAATTCGTCAATGTGGTGTGAGGGGTTATATATATATATATATAT
>NW_021621323.1:602018-701591 GCF_004785775.1 Grammomys surdaster
TTATTTATTTTAAAGTGAAATCCATATTAGGAAGATCTTGATTAACTAGAAACTTCACATTTTAAAACTAGTAATTTCTCCCCACATAGTTAGAGATTGAGGGTATTCGACATCCAGAATTCTAACATTGATATTCGATGTGCGTCAGTCCAGTCAATTGCTCAAAAGCCTCTCCTCTATAGACTCAGCTTTGTAACCTGCATTCAGAGTCCTGCACACTCTGGTTCCACTCAGTCTGGTTCTTCCTCCAACCCCTTTGAATAGGAGCTGCCTGTTCCCGGAAGGCTTGTCCCAGTGTTGCTTCACAAATAAAATATTATTCTTAACTTGAGCCCCACTCATTGGATTTCTCCCTCTCCCGTTCCTCTTCTGCTACACACAATCTGTTCACCCATCAGGATCTAGCTCACTGATCTTAACCCCCCCCCAATCCATGCCCTAATCCATGATTTACCTATGAATGTCATTTGGGGGAAGTGTCTTAAAATGCTTCGCTCTCCCCCTTAATTTGTTATCATAGATCTTGTTTTCCTGTGGTGTTGAGTGCTTTGTTAATGCACCTACTTCGGCTAGCATTTGGTTCAAAAAAATCAGAACTAGCTGCTTGTATCAATAGGTTTTAACTCAAAAGTGGGATTCTGGGGAAGTGTGTGTGCTCTGAAAAAGTCCTCTCTGCCCTTTTCGGGGCATGTGACAGTCGAGCTGCCCCACATTTCAGCCATTCAATTACTGCCCAAAGCTTAGGCTAAACTCCAAACTGGCAGCGGACCCAAAGGGCAGCGTGGCTCTGAGCCCAGCAGAGAAGGTTTGAACACATTCTATGTTTGATTTTTTTTGTCTGCTTTCTCCCTGTTTCCTGATTGCCTTCATTAATTTGCATGTCTATTCTACACACATGTGCTATATTGCGGTTATTCTCATCCCCTATTGCCCTCGAGCACCCCTTTTCCCACAACCCCCGTCTTCCCTCCTAGCCCTCCAGTAGCCATATAATTAGAGAAAATGACACCATTCTTCCAGCAAGTCGTTAGTTAGTTCTCAGGATGGGATGGGGAAGATGGTGGAATTTTTTTTCATTAAATATCAAGCAAATGTATCATGGTGATATATTAAACCAACTGGATGAAATGCATCCAATTTCATAGATCTTTGGTGTGAGCAGAGGCTGGAGGATGATGTCATCACTGATGATGTCAGCTGCCTTCATCACTCCTCACCTTCCTCCTTTAGTAGGGATTCATTCTCACTGAACTGTAAGTCTGCCAGCTTGCTTGGCCAGAGAACAGCAGGGATCTGATCTCTCTACCCTCTCTCTGCCTACAATGCTGGACTTCAGGTATCTGTGACCACACCTCGCTTTTCCTTGGGTTGGGGAGATTTGAACTCAGGTCTTGTTATTTAGACAGCAGTCACTTTTATCCACTGAGCCATTCCCCCAGCTTTTCTCAAACATCTTAATCAGGTAAAGTTTAGTAAGTACTCTGCTATACCTATGTAAAATAATACTGTAGTCTCCCTAGGCACTGACAATTCATTTATACTTCTAGGTAATCTCAAAATAAAACAAGACACACTCTCTCTCTCTCTCTCTCTCTCTCTCTCTCTCTCTCTCTCTCTCTCTGATTATCTCTTTGTAAGAAGAGTTTATTCAATCTCCTGGGAAAATTAATATTTATAAAAAAATAATGTTCTGCAGTTAAAGTGCAAGAGTTACCAGATTTTTTTTTGTACATAAGCCTGGTAATATTAAAAGCACTTTTTGCTTTCTGTACAGGTGATAAAACTATAGTCATTTAGAAACATAAATGACAATCGAGTAGGTAGTGGGAGTGTGGTGTCTTGCAGCATTGGCTAAGATATTTTCAGTAAGGGACTCCAACCTATCATTTGCCCTGTTATTTAAATGTTGATGCAGTGTGAGAGTGCCCAGGGAAAGTGTCACTTTGATGTGTTCAACTATCTCTGTGATTTCATCCAAGACAAGAACATCATTAGTTCTCCTTGTTCTCACTTTTTTTTTTTTTCAAAAGTGACACTTCTTAGGAAAAGATAAGTCTGGCAGAAGAAGTAAACTTTTTTTCTGACAGCAAAATGCTGGTATAGTCTCTCCCTGCTGCAGGAGACAGGAGACTTGGGTGCTGCTGAGGCAGGGTGGAGCCTCTTGTGCACTGGCCCTGTGTGGGCGGCTAGGTCAAACTCCTTTCTTTAGAAAACAATCGGGGAGGGGTCCTTTCCGCCTTTGTTGTCCTCTCCAGGAGGTTATGCTGAAAGACTGTGGTGACAAAACCAGTGTGTAATAGCCTTGTCTTTGGGTCTCCTCTCAGGCTCGCTGGCCAGCTTGCAGGGAAATTCTAGCTTCTGTAGAGGAGGCCAGGCAAGAAGCTGCAGGCAGAGCCGGCTGGTCCTGGTTGCAGCGGCTGCTCTCCTGCAGTGGGCTGGGTCCCAGAACTAGAGGAACAGCTTCTCAGTTCCTTGATCATTCTTCTGCTTTTGCACAGGAGGGTAAGATCGGTGGCACACACCACAGTGCTGACAGGGGCCGAGTTCATGTGTGATTTGGGGGCTTTTATCACACTGAAGGGCAGAAGTTCAATGGCTAAAACTTCCCACTCCATCTCCATCCTCCAACTGCTGGGATTTTTCTGCTTTCTCTCTTTGGCATAACTCTCTAGGTAATTTATTAGGATAATTGTAAAGTGATTTCAAATTTCTCGTTTTTTTTTTTCTAACAAGAGTTAATTTCAGTCCAGTTTGAAAGTTTCAGTATAGACTTTAATATTCAGCAAACTGAAAGTCTGTATGGAAAGAAGTTAAGACCATGACAAAGTTCATAAACGTTGTTTTGACTTGTATAATTTGAATTCTATTAGAATCTGTAGGTTGCTTAGTTAACTTTGTAGGCCAGGGTAATTTTTGCGTAGATACATTAAGCAAATGTCTGACTTTACAATTTCAATAGTTAAGAGTTTGTGAATGTGTGAAATATTGTTCTGCATTTAAGAGCTGTGGTTTGATGGGTAATAAATAATTCAACCAGAACTATTCTTACATCATGGTGACCAAAATATAGTAATTTTTAAAATGTTTTAATTGTTCAGATAAAAGAATAATAATTTCAAGAATGGATAAGCTAGTTTTTAAGGTAGAAGGAGGGCAACTTAATGAATTTGAGAGACTTCTTGTGGTAATGAGTGAAGTGATGGATTTATGATGTTGGAAATGAGGAAATACTGGCTTTGTAAAATTAAACCAAAAAAAAAGAAAAAGGAATCATCAATAAGACTGAAATGCATTTGAAGTTCAACTTTGCCACTGACTAGACTGCTTTTTGTAGGATGTATTTGGCTACACCGTTTATGATTAATGTTTCTCTTATCGGTTATCTTGTATCTTTAATAGGCATGTACAGGATTACTACTTTTAAACTCTCCAAGTTTTCATGTGTGTTAAAATATTCCATGACTTGGCTTTAAGGAAAAATACTGTGAAATAAAATAATTACATGCTATACATCAAGACAGTCATTGCTATGAAGACATGTTAAGTATATATCTACCTAGTTGGTTAGTTAATTCTCCAAAAGCTGTTATAATCTGATAACTCCTAGAAGAGAAAAGGAAAATTTAAGGAAACACACTGCTTACAGCAAGTTTGGAAAGCTCTGAGCATGGTGTCTGGGGGGCAGAATTCTTATTTCTCTATTAAAACGAGGAATATCTTCAGCCTAAAGCTAATTTTTAATTTTCTTTTAATATTTTTCCTCTAATTATAAATACCTGAATGTTGTATCAAATTATGCCAGTAAAAGCAGGGCCCATGTAATATACATAGAATCCATGAACCATAAACTAATGTTCAGCATATAACTTAATTGTATAAAAATTCTCTCTTATGATGGGATAGAATCCCAGAGAAGGTCCTTGTTGCCTTTCCAGTCAGACAGCCTTCCCTATCCAGGATTCTTCCTGCCTGCACATGTGTGCATGTGCCTGTGATGTGCCTTTATCCACATGTGTTTCAGAAGTATGTGTATATAAGCATGTATCTGTGGACATGTGTATTTGTGCTTCTATTCATTTTAGCGCAATAATTGAGGACCCCATGTCTAGCATGCCTGGTTTCAAATCTTCACTCTGCCATAGCCTAGGTATGCCTACTCAAATAGCTAAGTCTGATTTCTCCATTTTCTCTACTACAAAGTGGAGGTAATGATTATATTTTCCACAAGATTGATTTAATTATTGAATGAGCGTGTATAATGATTTAGAGTAATGATGTGTAATAGTACCAGAAGTTTTATAATTACCAAATTCATCATTGGTAACTAGCTCATACAAGAATCAGAAGTTAAGAAGTTGGAAATGTATATAGGCTGAACTGTGAAGAGTCCTGGTGTGGGTTACATGTCAAATCCTGACTGAGGTTTCCAGATTAGTCATCAATGAGCATTAACATCTTAGGATGAAATTTTTGTTAACAATATTATATAGAAAAAGCTTTATTTACTAATGGTTTTGTCTTGATGAATACAGATTTTTGAGATGAGGGCTATGAATTTGACCATTGAGAAACTAACAAACATTGACTGCCAAATTTTAAGCTGTTGACAACTCACATGCATTATAGCAATTCTGCAGTAGTTTGGTGATAAAGGCATTCTCTTAGAGAAACTGACGTGAGTACAGATCAGCGAAGTGGTCCTTACTCTGAAGGCAGCAATGGAATGAAAATATGCAGAGATCTGAAGTCCTTACTTAAATAGTTGTTTACAAATAATAGCAAGTGATACATGAAGAGCGTAAATAAGTAAAAGTTGTGTACAGCCTTGCTGGACTACGCACAGTGCTACTGATCATGTGACATCAGAGTGAGCAAAAAGAGGGCACGTTTTTACTTGGGACAGTGGTGTGTGGATGGCCTGTGTGTAGGGCAACTGACCAGCTTAAACCTTTCTACCACCTACATCTTATCTCAAACACTTCTCTAGAGTAGACACAGGCTTAGAAAACATGAAGCAAGAATAGATCTTGGTGGAGATTTTGAACTCCATTGCTTTTATATTGGGACACTGTGACTGTCTCAAAAGTGAAGTTTTTGAAAGATAGAAGGTCCTTTAATGTGATATTGCCTTCCTAGCAGTGAAAATATGCCCCTTAATGGAGAAAATCTATAGTGCTCATTAATTCTTCAAAGAGATTTAGAGTGTCAAACAGATTTAGAGTGGGAGATACACACACACACACACACACACACTCACACAGACCTTGACTTTTGTTGTCAAAACATACTAGAGCACTATCCGGACTCTAAGGCACGATGCAGTGTATAAATAGTATTAAAATACAGTTTTGATCTCTGCCTCTCTAAAAGTTATTCTGAAGGGACTTAAGTGATGTTAGAATTGTGTTAGATTCACTGACCTAAATTCTAGCCATGGACTGTTGATTGTCTTCACTCATGGAGGGAAAAAATGTGCCGTACCTAACAAAGACAGGGCTCCCATTTTAACATTTAGCCAGGTAATGGGTTCTGAGCCTTGTTTAATGGTTATAAAAGAATCCCAATAGTTTCCGACTATATAAAACCATGGCATAGTTATATATCAGTGAAATTAAGCTAAAAATGGATATTTATATCATATTGAAGTAAGTTATAGAGAAAAATAGAGGCAAGATAGGAAGTAGGAATTGCTCTTTTTTTTTCCCTAAATACAAAATATTCCCAAACTCAATGAGTAAAAATAGATCTTGGTCTCCAGGGTTCGTATAACTTTATATAACCCAGATTTTACATCCTGTCTCTTCACTGGCAGGCATTATTATGCTGTTTTTTTTAGTATAAAATATTTATATCTGACCTGGTTGACACTGGTATATAGTCTGAAAATCTTTTATGAAATGTTTAAGCAAAATTGGGGGAAATTGAAAGTCTAATAGTGGGAAGGCTAGAAGATGGCCGTGCACATGTGGTCTCAAACCAGGGTACAATCCTGTTGAGCACCTAGTTTTGGTAATATTTTTAAGTGAAAAATGATCCCTTTTACCATATGGCAAAATATAGTGCAAAATCTGAACTGTTAGACCGACACAGCTGTCGAATGCATACATGTGTTTAAAGTGTTCTCTACTGGAGCTATTATGCGGCATTTCCAGAGATTAATCTTGGGCTATTAATCGGCAGTAACTGCAAGCTGTGGTGAGCATCACAGATGGAAGAAATATGATCTGTGTGGTAATTTACCTGCGAGGAGAGGGGCCAAACTAGAGTTTGCAACTCAGACACTACAGAGTAGATTGCTCACCGTCTACTAGATATATATGCAAAATATTTAGTTCCATCTTTTGAGGAGACGCTACAGGATTCTAAAAGTCCTAGTAATCACAAATGTCTTATACATAATCCTAAACTTTTAATTATAATGATGTGAAGGCCTCTGGGAGACTAATATTATTGGGAACATCAGAGCACCATCTAATTAACTCCTGTCCTCTGTAAGCCAGGGAGTACAAAGTGACATCTTAAAAATCTTTTTTATTTGTTGAGAACTCTCAGAAATGAGTCTGTGGAGATACTTTTCCTTAATTTCTAAACAAAAATATTTATTTTAAAAATTCAAACAAAAACTAGAACAAGTCTTCAATAAATAACAGCAACAATAGCTAACTATATGAAGATTGTCTTAATTTTCTGTTGGTCTCAATTTGTTCCTCTGAAGTCCAGGTAAACTCTTAATCCTCTACTGTTTGCATCTTTTAAGTAGTGACTTTGCAATCTTAATGGGTATTTCCCTTTGAAAAATTTGTATTAATAAACATAAAGTGATTTCATAATTCTGCCCTAAGAATAGCTCTGTACATGTTTTTAACTCTTCTGTCAGTCTATTAACTCTGAAGAAAGGTATGGTTTGGGAAGAACTAATTTTATGCAGATACTATTGTCAGTCCCATTCTTAACTCTTCATAGAACATTACATTATTGGGCTGGAGAGATGGTTTACTAGGTCAAGAGCTTGCTGAGTGAGCTTAAGTTTCTGAACAGGTTACAACCCCAGAACCCATGTAAAAAGCTGAACACAGTGGCACAGTTTAGTGACCACAGGACGGGGGAGAGAAGGGAAGGTAGGACGTGGGGCTGGCTGGCCAACCAGACTAGCCTACTGAGTTCCAGGACAGTGATACAGCTGTCTCAAAAGACAGAGTAGATGGTCTTTCTGGGAAACATCTGAGATTGGCCTCCACCCTCTGCATGTAAAAATACACATGTACACACATCTGCACACACATGCCCACTTATACACACACACACACACACACACACACACACACACACACACACACTCGCCCCACTCCCATTGTTTGTGTTGATGTTTTAGGTATAAAGAACAGACATTTTAGTAGAGAAGGAAAATTGAATGTAGAAGAGGCAAAGAACTAAAGGGAGCTCACAGGTCCTCAGGGAGACCAGAGGTCCACACTTCATCCCATACTCTCTAGCTGTTTTCATCAGACATGTAGACTTACTTTGCCTACCTGTTCCTCAAATACTGAAAATCCAAACCCCTTTCCTCCCTGAGGCATTTCTGATATACCATTTCCATGAGCTGGAACTCTCTCCCTTTTCTGCTCTGGCTATCCATATTTGCTTAAATGTCATTAAGTTAAATATTTCCTTAATAGTCTAAATTGAATGAGTCTCTCGATATCATCCCTCACAGTCGGTTCTCATTTTCCTTTATAGTATATATGATTTATCATTACATTCCCCTGGTGGAAGCTTACATCTCAGAGGAAAAGCTGTGTTCTGTATTCATAGGTGTCTCCTGCGTACATAGTGTCTGCATGGTGTGTAGAGGGATCTGTCCTACGGGATATCCTTTTTTCTCATGTGGCATACATTGTTGAGAGATATTGGTATTACAAGCATTGTTTGTTTGTTTGTTTGTTTATGTATTTATTTGTGACTTGGTTCTGCAGATCTGCATTATTAACTGATAAATGTTTCATTGTCTTTTATTCTTAACCTTTGGAGAGAGAATTTGTTTAGCTACTGACCTTAAAAAAGTCAAATGAACCCAGCTCGAATATTTATTCAGCCAATACCAAGATGTGTCGGCAGTAACTGGCACTGTGGGTAGATGCAGTTGTGAAGGAAGTGTCCCTTTTAAGTTAGACACATTTAGAGCACGGAATATAGCTCAGAAGGAGATCTCATGCCTAGCAGCTCTAGGCCTTTGCTCTATCTCTAGCATGACAAAAAATAATGTTTTCTGTAAGTGCTGTTGGCACTTATAGCACTGTAAATATCCCCAGAACAGCCTGGTTTATGATGAATTGCTGTTACCTACTAAATAGTGTGTTTATTAGATTTATTCTTAAATATCATTAATTCTTACTTGAACTCAATTATCAAGACATGGTGACTATCATAATTAATGCTACCACAATTCAGTGGTTTCTACACAATTATCTTAACAGAAGTGTAGTATGTTGATTTTGTTTTCTTCTTCTTCTTCTTTTTTAAATAGTTTATTCTAGATGCTGAGGTGGTAGGAAAGGTAACACGAACATTACATCAAGGTGACTGTGAGAAACAGTGGTTATGTCAGGTTGTCTAAATCTAAATTTGACTTCTTGGTTATAGTACTAGTTAAACACTTGATATCTCATGGAATCTGTTATATACTTGGCATTTATAATCCCTGAACAGCCTTTGAATTTGAGGCTGGCCTTGTACATACCTCATTTGAGTGGACACTAGGAGCAGCGTGCCTGAAACTGCTTCACATATCCCTTCTAATTCAGTTGAAGATTAACATATGTGTCTAATACACTTATTAAGTATGGTATCTGTTAAGTATGTGTTGAAATGGCCTTTGTACTTATTAATTTCTCATCTCCAGTATTTGTCCCACACAATATATCCACAATTATCTTGATATTTTTAAAATTTTAAGTGCAAGTTTTATGTATGTTGAAATCATAATTTAGACTTCCTTATAATTAACCATAAAACCTCAACAATATGAGAGGATCAGTAGGAACCATTACCCACAAGTAAGACAACAAAGCATGACAGAATTAGATAAATTCATTTCTATTTCTGTTGACTCTTAAATATAAAGAAAGAAAAGGTTTTGGAAACTCAAGAAATTACCTTTCTGTTCAACTATAAACTATTCAATTATAAAATTGAATAATAGAAGATGTTATATTCTTTCTAGAAATAACCTTTGGCCTCTCTCTACCAGATTACCTTTTGTACAAAATGAAAAACATAGATTAATACTTCAAATAAATACTCTCATCAGGTCTAAAGGATAAAAACTTACTGATTTGTGGTTATGTTTCATTTTAGTGATTAGTCACTTTTGTGGGTCAGTTCTCAATGCATATTTACCTTGATTAAAGCTTAATATGTTAAGATTATTAATCCATTATAAAGCGACAGTATCATGTGTCCATTTTGAAAAAGAAAATTTTCCCCCAAAGTTAATGTTTTATGTTATGTGTAACACACTCTATCTACCCATGAAACATTAGGGGATGTTTTGGGAGTTCTTTGTAGGAATATTTGAGTGGCTCTGGCTTTAAGTTTCCTATTTAAATCAGGTGATCAGTGACCTGGAGGGCAGCCTGAAAGGACCTTCAGTGTGACAGTCACAGAAGAAAGGCAGATGGCACTTTGCCGAGGTTTTTAACATAATACCCTTTAACATCACACTCTGTGTTCAGTGAACTATACATATTCACACATGTGTTTCTTATACGTGTGTTTTTATAGGATTGCTGGAGTGTATTGAAATCAGACAATACCAGTAAATGTTTTCTACTTAATTTCCTGAGTGAAAACATGTTATGAGGCCTGGATGTAAAGAAATAAGAGCATAAATCACATACATGATCTCTTTACAGATATATCACATTCCTTCAATTGTTTTGGCTTGGATTTTATGAGTATATACCAAGCAGTTGGTTCTTAGCACAAGCAATTTACTTGCAATTATGTGTGTTGTTAATGTATACTACTTAGCCTATCCAGTGAAAAATGTAATTTTTTGTGTTTTTTAAAAATAGACTTAATGACAAACATCTTGCAAATTAGATTTTCATATATTTCATCTCTCTCTTATGCTCAATTTAATCTATCAAAGCCACACATTGTTGAAGACATCTGGTATTGAGCTTAAGCAGCTGGATTTCATTTGTAAAGGTTTTAAGCAAATTTTGGTACTTGCCAACAATAATACAGCAGCTGGCCAATGTGTTTTCTCTGTGGCAGCTTTGTGCAAAGTGGCAGAGGAGCCCTGAGTTCAGAAGCAGGTGATTTTCTGCCTCTTTCTGTCCTGACTAGAGGGAGATGAAAATTTTCTCAGGTGATTCTGTGTTTCTTCAGGAGCTATGCACACAGTTATTGAACATAGACAAATCCAAGTGTGTGTGTACTTGTCTGTGTGTGTCCACATATGTATGTATGTATATTAAAAGAGGTCATAGAAGGGACATTAAATGCCTGGGATTGTCTTCTTCCATTGTCTCCTGGCCAAGGCTTGCTGAACTGGTCATGGAGAAGGAATCAGTGCAGAGCCAGGGGCAGCCAGATGAATAACTATAGGAGCACAGAGTGTGGGCTTTCCCAGCAGGATTGTGTATTTCTTGCCCTAGAATTACCACAGATCATTAAGATATAGATGCCAATACTCCATCACACATCTAGGAAGCCAACATCTGAGACATAACTCCAGACAGCTCCAATGTAATAACCTCTTTCTGGGGGGTTTTATACATACTGTCATGAATCAGGAGATTCTATTCATTCTTTCCTGCAGAGACAATCTCTAGATTGCCCTATAGAAGATAAGAAACTAATTTGTTTACATTTATTTAAAATACTCATTTTAATGACTACTAAAAGTAATTTATTTGAAAAGCAGCTTATGTACCCAGGTTACAGTATTTTGTTTTGTTTTGTTTTTTGTTGTTGTTGTGTGTGTGTAAAATCTAAGCATGATACATTATTTGGTAAAAACAACTGATCCCATACCATGGAAATACCCACAATGATGAAGAAGGTGTAGGTAGCAAGCCTTAGTTTCTTTGAAGCAATTCATTATGGTGTGAGGGATATCTGAAACAGTTAGATCAAATGGGAATCCTATATTTCTTGCCTTTTAATACACACACACACACAAACATACAGTTTAGGAGTATGGCTGAGGCAGAACAGAAATAAATAACAGCCTATATAGAAAGCCATTTTTATATAATATGTATGTGTGTGTGTGTATAATATATATATATACATATATACATGTATATATGTATATATATATATGTGTGTGTGTGTGTTTATACATATAATAATGGATAATAGGTCTATATATATATATATTTCTTCATACATTATGTATAACATATATATGTATGTAAAGTCATAGATATGTGTATATATGTATAAAGAAATACACATGTGTATAAATATATAAATTAGTTTTTGTCTGCTGATAACCATTAAACACCTGTTTGACTCTGGGAACTTACTTCCAAGTTTACAAAGTTCCATGAACTACCAGAAAGTGCCATGTTGATGACTGCCTGTAGCTCTGTGCTCACCCCTAGTCACGTTAAACATGTTCCCAATGAAACTGATTTATGTGTTTGTCACTGTCTAGCAGTGTGGAGAACTGTTCTGGGAAGAAACCAAGTCATAACTCTCTTCTACTGGAAAAGTTCTCTGCCAGAATTCTTACTACCTTACTTTAGTATTGTTTTGTTCTTTCTGAGTCGAGAGTTGAGTTTTCCAGACAAACACCTCTGAGTTCCAGGCAAATATGGAAATACATCCAAGGGGGGGAGGGAGGGAGGGAGGGAGGGAGGGAGGGAGGGAGAGAGAGAGAGAGAGAGAGAGAGAGAGAGAGAGAGAGAGAGGTTTGTCTCTTTGAAGCTAATAGGTAGTGA
Source organism: Grammomys surdaster (assembly GCF_004785775.1). Classification (NCBI taxonomy): domain Eukaryota; kingdom Metazoa; phylum Chordata; class Mammalia; order Rodentia; family Muridae; genus Grammomys; species Grammomys surdaster. The sequence continues at coordinate 613,973 of NW_021621323.1, forward strand.
CTGTTGTGAAAATGTAATTAACTGCAAATGCACTCTTTTCAACCTTATCTTGTTTTATAAATTAGCATTCAGGCATTTAGGGGAGATTCTGTTCCTTCAGGATCCACGACTACAGCCCTTACTGTACTCAGACAAACATAGACTATATATATATCTAATTCAAAGAGGGAAGAGAAGGGGCAGTGAATGCTTGGGATTGTCTCATTCCATGATCCAGGTCGCTGGAACCACATCTGCAGCTTTCTGAAGTTTCTACAGGAAGCTGAGCCATGCAGCTGTCTCTAATGTACTGTGAACCTTGAAAGGAATTTCCTTTCAAGTAAGAACGGAAGTAGTTTGTGTGTGGGATGATGGAGTGGAGGGTTTTATTTAACAGAAAATAAAGGGCAATTATGTGTGTAAAACAGCCTAAAACAATCCTAGTAGGAAGGTATGTTAGTGGTACCAATATGCACAATTGGAAGATTCTTGTGAACTTTTCGTAATCTGCTTCTATTTGCTGGGCTTTGGTAGAGGCAAGTGGTATGTATGTTGTTGGTGACTGTAAAACTCTCACTGTTGGTCTTAGTGGTAGCAGACCAGAAGTTGGAATCTCAGAATGTTAGTGCTAGTTTTTCAGAATTTACATCTTCAGGTTACATCTGCTTTCTTCTAAAGCAGAACGGAAATAAGTAACAGCCTACACAGAAAACCATAGAAGGGAATGCTCATAAATTGTAATAAGGATGCTGAAATGGAACTCTCCACAACAGATGGCTTCTGCCAGGGGTGGGGAAGGACTCAGTCTTTCTTTAAGGGTCTGGCAACTGGGAGTTTGACCATGCTCCACTGTATATATGGACGACACAAATTGGACAACTTTCTTCCTCTTCCTCTTTCTCTTGCTCCCCCTCCTCCTTTTCTTCTTTTTCCTCCTCTTCTCCTCCTCAACCTCCTCTTTTTTTTCTTGTCTTCCTCCTCCTCCTTCTTTTCATTGGAAGGGGGAGGTTACAAGGGGAGGAGTACAGCCCTGGGAAGACTGTGAAATAAGTATGATGGGGACTCATGATATAAAATTCCCAAATAATCAAAAATATTTTTTAAAAAAGAAAGAAATCTGAAGCAAGTGTTTGTTACATGCACATGTATCAACAAGTTACCATTAAAAAAAATGCCACCTCAGAGGATTGATTTGAATGTCTGAATGAAACAGATCCATGGACTTTGGTTTTGCCTTTTTTTCTTTATTCTGTTATATTCTACTTTATTAGCAGTATTTGTGTTCATGGCTAGGCACTTTTATGCTTGTTTATTTACAATAAGAAAAAATAAAACAATGGAGGACTACATTTAAGTTCTAGGGGAAAAAATTATACACCACCTGGAAGAATAGAACAGCTTTTCCTTTTCTTCTTGAAATACTTATCTAATGAGGTAACTTAAAAAGTATCTCAAATAGCTCTGCCTGCAAAGAAGACATCTGATCTCCGGCTTTATTCCTGCAGAATGAATTTTAACACCTTTACAGATTCATTTCTTAATGGTAAAATTATGTGGTCATTGTTGCTTTCCATTGCTGGACATTCCTTGTACAGTGTCCCTATAAATTTGCACACTGGTTGTATGGCATTGGGCAGCTGAGATAGAAGATTTGGAGAAAAATTATCTGCTGGTTTTAGTAGGTGAAGTTGCTGTAGTACTTATCCTATTTTTCTACCTCTCCATTGATTATTTATCCAGTGAGCATAAGTGTACACGTTGGTTTGAAGGCTGTACAAGAACACTTGTCCTTTGTCTGTGGCTTGTTTTGATTCTTACATCTGCTCCAGAAAGGTCCGTTGAAGATGCCATATCATCTGTTTTTATTTTATAAGACACATGGACAAAATTATGCCCTAGAAGTTCTGTAGTGTCTTACTTTTTAGTCTGCAGATTGTTTTCTTATTCTTGTGCTTAAATGAATCATTAAAGCATACTTATGGCTTTATTAAATATAAGTAATGTAACAGGAAAAACTGACATAATTTATTGGGTTTTTTGCAACTTAAAGATACTCATGTCAATACTTTTTTTATGACAATGCTTGTCATTTTTAGATGGTAGGCATAAAGAAAGCTGTTAATACTTCATTTTGAGATGTAATAACACTAATTTTGTCTTTTATGGCTTTAGTAATTAACATAATTTGATTATGGCTTAAGATAAAGCATTGGTGTTTTATTATCTCATTGTGTAAATCATGAAACAAGCTCAAAGGAAATAAGTTAGACATTGGGTCCTAAAGTTAACATAAGGCAGTACCTAGATTAAGATAATCTGACTCCCATGTTGCTTTTGTTATCTACCCTATAAATATCTGTTAAGGGAAAATATTTATATGGTTTTAACTTAAAAGAACCTTTAAAAATGTAATGCATAAATTTTTAGAACCTTACAATGGCAAACTTAATACCTCAGGGAGAAAACCACAAAAAAGCAGGATAGACCATATTCTTGGAAAATGTGATTCACGGCTCATGAAACAGAGTTATTGTCAGCTGTCTGTATCTTTAGAAAAGACAGAAATGGAAAGCTAAATGATATAAACATCAAAAATAATGAATATGCTATTTACAGGAGACAGATATGACAGGCAGACAAATAAGAGAATTATATGCTCAAGTGATAGGAAATACCAAGGTCCAGTAAGGCATCTGACAAAGTCATTAACAGTTTGGAATTACAAAGATTTGGCAAGTTAGGAAGAATCAGAAACTCCTACCTTCTGTTACTTATAAACTTTCTTCTAAGTTTGAATAGTGACCAACAATTCACAGATACTGAAATTGTGTAGAATAGTCATAGGCCAAGTAAGGACTCTTAAGACATGGCATTTAAATGTAGAAGCAACAATAAGAATTGGATAAATGGAATTCATCAATTAAAATTAGGTTCTGTACTTAAGAGCATATCACCAAGAAGAGAAAATATAGTCCACAGAACTAGTGACTAGAATAGACATTTATTCAAGTTAAATGAAGAAAACAACAAAGAATTATCCTATGCAAAATTGGACAAGTATCTAAACAGACATTTATACAGTTGCCAAGAAACAAATAGATGAGTAGCATCGATGTTTGTTATAGACTTTCAAATCAAACCACAGAGTGATATTGTATTTACATCTACTACGTGTTGCTTTTGAATAAAAAACTGTAGTTAATGAGTGATCAAGTGGTTTGCTGAAGAAGAATGTATGTTAAAAAATGTACTTCAATGTTTACAGTGGCATTATTCAAAATAACTATGAAGTATAGACAACCTAAATGTCCATCAAGTTGTGAGCAGATTAAATAATTACAGGAATTTCATTATTGTACATTTGAATAATTTTATATACTAGAAAGAATCAGAAATGAAATAAAGTATGTATATCTCCCACTCCTTGTCAGCTAGAAAATGTGGGTTTTCTCCCTCTATTTTTTCTATTTAAGGCTTGGTTCTAGCAACTGTGGTCTATAATTAAATACCAAATTAGAGTTCATACCTTGACTATTGTTTGCTTTTTATTATGTCAATGATAATATTTTATATTTAAACCATGACCGTTAGTGAGGTAGTTTGTCACTTTATTAGTTTATTTTTAATAAAAACTGTTTATGATTAAATTATGTTAGCCTTGCTTCATGTTGGGCTTATTTTCCTTTCCTAACATAGCAAGAGTAGTCCACCTGCAACTGTCCTTTTTTTTACTCAGGTCAAGGGAAACAGTATCTTGCTGGACAGCTGCTATATGTAACTGAGAATGTGCTCCTGTTAGCTTGCACATCATCCTTTAACATGGCTTTTCCCACACACATTGAAACAGTTCTCTGAAGAAAGGCTCCTTCCTAAAAACAAGTGTTCACTTCTTTTTCTGGTGGTGATGTAGATGAATTTCATTTCCTACACATGGCATAGTGCCTGGCTGAGAACTCCTCTCCTGTCTGCAATAGGAGGATCTCATAGTCATAACAAAAGCATATTTTTCTAGAATATTATTTTTATCTTTTACTAGTTCAGGGCCATGGCCATGGATAGGGATGGAAACCAACCTTGGGCTTTCAAGTTTGTGCATCAGAGAATTCATATCAAGCATGGGAATGGTCTCACTACGACTTGTAATAATAGTGTGGCAGCACTCAGACACAGAAATGTAGTTTACATTCTTTATGTACCCTGCACAGTGCACAGAGAGAAAAGGGCACTCCTTCTAACTGCAGCAACTTTAGACAGTATTTGGAATGAGGAACCATGACTAAGCAGTGAGAGGTTGAGGAGCTGGGGTTTGTGTGGTGAAGGGAACTGGAAACATCAATGCCAGATGGAGAAAAGACCAGACTTCTCTAATCATGTCCCGCAGTGAGCTTTACATGGAAACTTGTTGAGTTGACAATCTGCTGTCCTGTTCCACATCTATTGAGTCTCAAAACTCTCAGAAGTGCTTTTTTCATAGGCTGCCGGGTGATTTGGCATGCAGGAATGTTTGAGAAGCACCTGCCTAGATGTTGCTGGAATCTCAGTGTCAGGTACAGAGATGAATTCCCATAGACACTAGGAATTCAGGGAGCATTTGTGAGACGCTATAGAATGCTTCAGGGGATTTACTATAGAGTCTAAGAGTCTTTTGATTAAATAATACTTGTATGACTATATGGGAATTTGGGAGTTTCAAGGGAGTAATTTTTATTGGTTATTAAAGGTATTTTGTTTGCTGTTTTGTTTATTAAATGTAAATCATTTTATGTAAATTTTTTCAGACCTAGTCATGCTTTTAAAACTTTAAGATATACTAATAATTTTAGAAATTGGCTAAGGGCATTCCTCAGGTCATTTCAGTGTGTAAAATTTTTCCCAGGTATGTTTTGCATTTTAGATATTTTCATTTCTCTGATAATCTTATTATGTATCAAGAACATATGACCTGTTGGCATCTTCTGGAATAACATGTTTGTTCCAAATGCAAATGGCTAGACTCCGAAAACCTAGTCAGCCAAGAAGTTTACCCAACAGAAAGCTATGCTGAGCCTAAAACTCATCGTCACAGTTTTCATCTGGCCGAATGTCTTCTATTTGCTCGTCTATACCAAGTGCACAGCATTAAGTAAATATTACCACAATACACCACTTATCCTTGTAGATAGGAAACATTGAGTGAAATGGGACTGTTTCTTTTGGGGGAGTCCTAGCACATTTTCTAGGTTGGTCTTAAACTTACATGATCCAATAGCCATCCCACAGCCCCTGGAGCAGCTAACGCGGCAGGACATGCATTGTCACACCTACAGCAAAATAAGAGGTCTTTCTTGCAACTCCCCCTTTCAAAGCTGTTTTGATCACCATTGGAATGCATTTAGTTTACTATCAGAAAGCCATACTTTTATGTTTTAGTAGGAAGTGAGTATTAAGAGACAGTAGGCAGTTTTCTTCTTAATTCCCCTAATCTTACAAAATGCCCAAGAGTGTACTACACCTAGCTCTTGTGTAAGAACTATCTATTTGTGGGAAAGTTGCGTGGTGTGTGTGTGTGTGTGTGTGTGTGTGTGTGTGTGTGTTTTATGGGATAAAACTTGGATTTTATTTTTGCCCTCTGGTACTACATACTGATATGTGTTTGGATATCACTGTTAAAATCTCGTACTAGTTGAAATAAAAATGCTGAAATGTTTCACATGAAAAGTTAGTTGTGAGCAGTGTTACTACATCTTTAAAACATGGGAAGCATTTTCCTTCATTTATCACATCATTATAACACAGACTATTTTCAAATGCTGTTTATTTGTTCTATACATTCAAGGAAGATAGCCCCAGGTGGGAACATATTGTGGAGATGAGAGAATATCAGTAAGAAGAATGGTTTGAGAAAAGAGTGGTGTAAATGATTGGAACAAAAAGCATCAACCCAGTTGAGAACTGAAGGCTACAAGGGCAGTATCTTGGAAAAGAACAGAATTATATTATTGTAGGTAGAGAGACACACAAGCAGAATCTCGAGAACTTACAGTTGTGGCGAGGGGAGGATGGATCGAGTGAATGCAGAAAATGTACTCAGGGTCCCCCAAAAGAAACAATCACACACTGTTTCTAAATGACAAGGCTAAATGATATATTTCAGAAATATTTACTTAATGCTGTGCACTTGATCTAGACTAGCGAACATAAGACATTCAGTCAGATGAGAACTCTGACTATGAGTTTAAGAATAGGTTTCTGTTGGGTAAGTCAGTTGAGTGTCAGAGCTATAGGGGGCAGGGAACTTGTGGTTGAAAGGAATTGGTGAGAAGGTGTATGATGACCCAGTTTAGGAAGCAAGTGCTTTTCCTGTGGGTCATGTAGATCCCTGAAATAAGTTATAGTCAAAATAACATGATTATAGTTCCCAATGCCTTCCTCTTTAAGTTAGTGGCAGTCCCACCTGTAAATTGATTAAGACAAAACCCTTGACATCATTTTAACTTTTCTTTTTCTCTTAAGTGCTAAATATAATTCATTCAAACATCATTTTAATAGTATTCAATTTGGGTCCTCAGATAGTGGTTTTGCAGCCCCACACTGTTGCAGGTGATCCTGTGAAGGCAATGGCCAGCTTTGCGAAGGGTAGACTGGACTGTCTTCCCTCTTGCCCTTCAACATGCTTCCCTTTTGAAAGGAAAGCTTCCTGGACAACTCATGCAGAAACTATACCATGTCCATATATTTCCTGTAGGAAGTAACAGAAAATTGTTGTGGGACAATTTGATTACTGAGAGTAGGAGGTGAGAGGCAGTCATGGCTGGAGGTACTGAGGCATTTGATGGTACGATTATTTAGAAAGGAACTAGGTAGTAGCTCCTAATTATTACTTTTTTCCTTTTCCGTTTCATACCCTAGTCATTCATATCTCATCCTAGGATGGCATTCACAAACACGTTACCCCTGTGCAAGCACTCTTTTAGGAAAGTAAGGTTATGGCAGTGGCTTCAAAGTGTGTTCTTGATAGAACCACTTCTCATCTCTTGACCTACCTCCTACATGTGTGCTTGCCTGCTTTAATGATTGCACTAGTCTCCTGGCTGCCTTTGTTTTGCTTTCTGTAGTCTTATCCTAGCAGGCAGAGGAATGTTTCCAACAGGCCTTCTCCTATCAGGTTTCCATTTCTGATTTCGTTCCTGTTCTCCCCAGACATGCTGGACTCAGCCATTCCCTTATAGCACAGGTGTGTCTGTGGCTTCTGCTTGTTATTCTTTCTCTCCAGACCATTCTTCATTTTTCTTCATGGGTCACTCTCTTCCTTATGTTTCTTTGCAAAAATGACTTAATAGTGAGAAAATTCTATGTATCCTCAGGAGTAACAATTCCAGCATACCTTGCCTGCTTTTCCACTTTGCACCACACTTAGAAAGATTTGTGTGTGTTCATGCTATGTTGTCTTCCTTCTCTTTTTTTCTTGCAGCGACAGACAGGGGTGTGTTGGCAGAGAGTTGTATTGATTAGGACTAGGACCAAGTGTGGTTAGATCCTGGTATCAGGAAAGTGCTCAGTAAATAATCACCTAGAATCCTAACTGAAGTGTAAGATGGTGAAGAGCTAAGGAAGACACACTGAAATGCTAGTGATGTCCAACAGAGCACCAATCATCAGGACCTCCTTGAGCATCTCTCAGTGGAGTCAACAGAAAGGTGAGGAAGGACAGACATATATAGAAGATTATGATGAAATTATTATATTCTAGCCAGTTTAATGAAAATGACAAAGGATTTTTTTCTATGACTATAAAAATTTAGAGCTTTGCCAGCTGATGAATGATGGCTTTGTCCATCGGAGAATACTAAAGAAAGCAGATTAAGTGGAGCATCTAAGCATCGGAGTATGTGACTATAGTCTCAGTATTTGCAGTGCTGATGTAGGAGCATTGTAATTCGACACTAGTATGGATATCTTAGTGAGACCCTCTTCTTCTTTTCCTCCTCCTCCTCCTCCTCCTCCTCCTCCTCCTCCTCCTCCTCTTCCTCCTCCTTCTTCTTCTTCTTCTTCCTCTTCTTCTTTTTAGAAAAATAGACTCAGAAAGAGAAAGGGGAGAGAGATTTCTCAGGAAGGATGAGGAATGATTTCAGATATACCATTAGTATTGATGTATAACTGAGTATTGACTGTTGAATGATCAATTGAATATATAACATTGAGTCCAGGAATAGTCAGGTAACCTAATAATGATCAGGGAGCAGTCTTGCATAAGCCAGCAGACCATTGTCTACATTCCTAGGCACAAGAGTTCCCAATCATTAGCATATTTGCATACAATTTACTCTGTATTTTAAAAGTTAATGTAAAAGAGAAAACAAATCTCTGTATTTCTCTGTTAATATTTTCTCATTGCTTAGTCTTTCCTGCTACGATGTGGAAGTATGCAAAAGCAGCATGTAAAGAGGTTTCTTTGGCTTGTCTGGCTAGCCTTAAATCCCGCGTTTTGTTTTTTATAACCATCATCTTTCATTGAAAAAAAATACTGTAGTGTATTTTTCCTTTAGTCACTGGAAATGAGTAACTTCTTTAGCAAAACATTTGGAATACATGAGATTTTTGAAAGGTTAAAATGTGTTCAAGTAGGATTCTTGGCCTGTATGTATGTTAACAATGCCCAGTTATTAATAGATATATTCTTCACAAACACACTTTTATGTATTTTGAAGCTGAGATTTTTGCCGATATCTTTCATACCTCGAGTGATTTTTGTTACCTTACTTAGTAGAGGAGAGTGAAGCATCTTGAAGTGGTCTTCAGTCTAGGAATTGATTAAATGATTTGATTTGTCAAAGGGATGATGTTATTGGAAAGGTTACTTGATACAGCTTGCTGAGCCAGACTAGCAACAGAAAAGTTTCTGGAAGTTTTTAGAAATGCAGACATTACCCAGTCTAATCAGTGACCATCCCTTAGTTAGCAAGAACACCTACACTGGGTGTAACCCTTGACCCACCTGCCTGTAATCTTGCTCTTATCTCATGCCCTCTGTTTGCAGTGAGCTCTGTTAAGGATTTCTTACTGCTCCTCTCACTGGAGACTCAGCAGGGTTCAGAAGCCTCAGAGACTAGTTTGGATAACTATCAGGAGAGCCTGATTCTGGATATACATGACCAGCATTTGGTGAAAGCACAGTTATTACTTTCTTGTTGGAAGGAATTATGAGAACCGTAATTCAAAGATCCAACATAGCTCAGATTTATTAAAACTCCAAATACTTGGCTATTTAACACACTTTATAAACTTAGGATAGTTGTTTTTGTGACTTCTCAGAGACATGGGCAATGACATGTGTGTGGATCTATATCAAGAGATGTAAAGAATTGTGTCACATGAAAAGAGAGGCTAATAAATCCCAGTCATTGTGAATGGCAAATGCGAGACCCAGAAAACTTGATTATTGTAGCCAGTAGACTCTAGAGCAGGAACACTAAAGGGTTCAAATTTGACTTTTTAAAATATTATTTTTCATTATTTTATTAATTATTATTATTAATGTATGTAAGAGAGATTGGAGGGGTATGCATGTGGGTGTAAGTGTCACAAACTGTATATGGAAGTCGCAGGACAAATCTTTGGAGTTGACACTCTCTTTATACCTTTACCTGGGTTCTAATGGTCAAACTCAGATTACCCAGGTGCCGCAAATGCCTTCAACCTCTCAAAGCCCCTGAGTTTGATTCTGAAAGCTGCCATTCTGAGGATACCTGATTCCTTAAAGATGTAGACATCAGTCCTAGCTATTCAAATATTAACAGCCTCAGAGAGCACGTGTAAAAACGGCTGATTGGGTACAGTGTTTGGTGCTTAGGCAATGAAGACGTGCGATAAGATCCCAGCACATTAGTAAAAAAATAGTGCCTGCCTATAATAGCCCCACTGCTGGTGTGAGGATGTACAGACAAGCAAAGCAGATCCTAGAGGCTTGGTCTCCAGATAATAGAGCCAAACTGGTGAGCTCCCGGTTCAGTGAGCAACCCTGTCTAATACAGTAGTGCGGAGAGCAATCTTAGAAGACAAGTTTTGGAAGACATGTTCATCTCCTTCTTTACACCAGTTGCACAAGACAAACACATAGACAGTAATAACCCATAGAAACACTCAGAATTTCTGTGCCCTCAGCTAAATCTCTTTTAACAGGTTTCAAAAAAAAAGTGACAGATTTTTAATCAAGTTGCTTCCTTTATGAAATACTGATTTAAAAAAATTAAAAATTGCCCTACAAATGGCCCCAAAGTATTCTCCTTTCAGATTTTAGGCTGCATTGTTATCATTAGGCAGTCTGGGGTGTCAGGTGCTAATAATAATGTTTATCTTTTAGTCTTTTGAGGTTTCTGGGTCAGCCTGGTGACCTTACAACTCTGTCAGTCTTTTGTCTACTCCTCAGTGATAACCTCAGTCATCTAGAAGAGGATAATCAGAGAAAATCTCAACACACTGATACAGACATGCTAATGTGAACAGCATTATAGGGTGCAAGAATTCAGGGCCAACCCCGACTTCTTCCTAGCATACCAACAGTGTTTTTGTGTATTTCAATAAATTTCCATTGGAGGGTAAGCTATGTGACAATCCAGTGCAAAGGCAGTACCAGCACCAGTTTGGCCTGGATCGTTCAGAATAATTTGAACAGTGAAGCTGCTTACATTTATGAGTCAGTTTAAAAAGACTTGTTCTTAGCATTGAAGCCCACATAGTTCCCAAGAAGAGTTTGACTCCATATTCTATGGTACATTTCAGTCAGCATTTAATTTATGATATTGAGTAGAGCCAGGTGACCATCATATTGTATTGGAGAACTCTGGCTTTTACTCAGACCACAGAGGCCAGTGCCAGTACCATCAGTTTGGTAGATACCCTCAAGGGAAAGACACAAGAGCCTATCAGTTGGGTGAAATGATTGCTTAACACAGCCAGATGTTCACACAGTATGATTCTACTGTCATCACAATATTTATGTGACTTATATCATCTGAGCTAGTGATGGTAACATGTGCGGATGCATCATGCCACTACAATTCCAGCCCAAGCCTGCTGTGAGCTCAGCTGCATTGGATATTTACCAATTTTAATGTATGTAGTTAATTTTGCGATACATTAAAGGTTAAAGGGTGAATCAACAGAATTCATTTTGTTAATATAAACAATTAGATTTTTTTATGCCCCATTTATAAACCAGACAGACATGGTTCAAGTGGGCTTAGTTGTTGTACTTACATCATAAATTCCAACAGCAACAATCAGGACTCCACAGACAGCCTGGGATGTGTCTATGCTAAACTTTTTTGATAAAGTCTCTGTATCCCCAGGAATCAAGTATAACATGATACTATCTAGTCTCCAATTTCTATATGGAACTGACAATGGAAATACCACTCACATCCTTGGCTTTCACTTTATCTGATACTGAGGTATGTCTAAAGGAGCTTGTCTTGACCAGCAGCCTTCTTGTCAAAGTCCTCAAGCCTTCCTTCATTGATCCTATGACACTTTTAGATCATTTGATGAGTAGCGGTAGACGTGTGAATTACTTCCCACTTCTGTCTGGTGATTTTGAGGGCATGTGTTCTGCAATCAAACCTTGGCAAGAAGGCATAATAGTCTTTAAGGTCTTCTTTTGCATTTCTGTTCCCAGTCAGGTTGACCCATAAAATTAATTTTCAAAATAACCTATTTTAATATTTCAAGTTATCGCATTTAAATTTGGTACTTGGGTGTACACTGAGAGATCTGAGGACAGCTTGAGGCCATGAGTTATTTTCTAATACCATGTGGTTTTAAGGGATTTAATTCAAGTCATCAGGGTTAGCAAAAGCATTTTTATGCACTGAGCTATCTTGCTAACCCTAAATAACCTATTTAAAATCTCTCAAATTCATGCAGGAAGAAAGTGTTCTGGGAAGGAATGTCTAGATTCAGTAGAGATATAGAACATGTCAGATGTTCTAAAGAAACAGACATGGCTAGGAGATGATTTAGTCATATTTGTCATGCAAGTAGGAATACAGAAGTGTGGATCTCTAGCACCTAAGCAAAAGGAAGATGTGGGAACATACATTTGTGATCCAGATTAGCTAATTTGGCAGACTCCAGATTCATGAGAAACCTTGTTTTAAAAATAATATAGAGTGAAAAAGAAGAAAAAAAAGAAGAAAAAAGAAGAAAAAAATAAAAATAATATAGAGGGTTAGGGAGATGACTCAGAGGCTCGAGTGCTTGTGGGGCAAGCAAGAGAATACAAGTTTAGAGAATGTTGTGGCTGTGGCCGCCTGCCTATGAGTCCAGACTTGTAAGACAGGTGGAATCAATGGAGCAAGCTCGCTTATGAGGAATTGAAATGTTGCCAAGGATTGTATTTGGTTGAGAGATCCTGCCTCAAAAGAATAGGGTAGGGGAGATGGAGTTTCCAACATCAATCTTGGGGCTCCACATGCAGGTACACACTTGTGCAAAGGCACCTGTAAACACACACACACACACACACACACACACACACACACACCACATATACCAATAGAAAATATAAGTCAGGTAGCAACTAAGGAAGAAGCTTGATGTTGGCCTTTAGCCTCCACAGACAGACATGCCCAACCACATACACATGTGCATGGTCATGTGCATACACACACACACACACACACACACACACCACATATACCAGTAGAAAATACAAGTCGGGTAGCAACTAAGGAAGAAGCTTGATGTTGGTCTTTAGCCTCCACACACAGACATGCCCAACCACATACACATGTGCATGCTTGTGCACATACACACCAAACATATTTATGTATATACAAAGAAATAGAGCACAAATCTCAGATACCCCTTAATAGAGATAGTTTCATTAAAAGAAAAAAAAAGATGTATATGGCTGTATCAAGACTTTATCACATGCATATGTTTCTCAATTTATATAAATTATATCCTAAGTCCATTATAAATTGAAAATGCACTACATCTACCAAATACTTCAACTTAGTTTGGCCTATCTACAGTATGCTTGGAGCCTCACATCAGGCAAAGTCATCCCACATAAAATCCCACTGAGTACTGAATCTCTCATAATCTATTTAATACTGTACTAAAAAATGAAGAAGGAAAAGGTTGTATGGATATATTACCACATCATTGAAGAGTAAAACTGATCATAAAGCTGTAGAAGGTCATTGTGTAGAGAAGGTTAATATCTGGCATCAAAATTATCTCTAGTCTGAACTTTAAACTATTAAATAGCCAATATGAAAGTATATACTTTACAAAACCACCCTGATTTGTTTATATAGCAGAAAATATTAATATGAATACAATGAGCCCTTAAAGCCTAGTTTCTGTCTTTGTTTCATGTTATTACAAGAGAATATTACATATTCGATAATTGGTGAAGAAAACAGCCTGGGGTTGAGGAATGCGGTGTCAGGTGCTAACTTCTAAACAGGGCTTTAGGGGTGCATGATAACTTGGAGGTCACAAGAAGGAGGCATGTAAATGAATGTCGAGTAAGTCACAGCAACCCGTTGACTCTTGAGATAACAGTGGCAATGTGATATGAGGGCAGGGTCCTCATGATCTAATGGCTCTAAACCACCCACCCTTTTATGGTACAATGGCAAAGGCATTTTGGAGGAAACGTAAACTATTTTTCTTAAAGAAACATTACTATAACATTTGTGTCTGGATTTATTTATTATCTCCTTCCCTCCTCTAATCCTTCTCTTCCTTTGTTCCTTTCTTCCTTCCAAGACAGGGCCTCAGGTAGCACATGGTGGTCTTGAACTTGGTATGTAGCAGATTATCTTGAACTTCTCATCCTCCTGCCCCTACCTCTAGGATTTAGTGCATGTAATACCATGTTTTCAGGTCTCTGTTTTTAGTTTCTGAATATTCAGAAAATGATTGGATGTGTTTGATTTTATATTTTATTTGGAATCATGGGTTGTAATTGTTAGTGCATTCCTGTAGCACTGGCATTACGGAGGCTGGAGTAATAGATTTTACATGGGAGAAAGAAAGAAAAAAATGGGGAAAGGAAAGAAAGGGAACAGCAGGAAAGAGAAAAGAAGAAAAGGGAATAGAGAAAAGGGACTGGAGGAAGAGAAGAGTGGGGGGAAGGATAGCACTGAGAAAAACCCTCGTGAGTGTAAGATTTAATCTTACTAAATTATCATTACTGGCACGCTTCTGCTTCTTATTCTGGTGCTGCAATTCCATCCAAATGTACAGGTATGAAAAATAGAAGGACAACAAAATGTAAAGTATGTTTTATTGATTCTAATCATTTCAGAGTAAAAGACAAATTAAAATTTATTTGGTTAACAACTTTATTTAAATTAATATCCAAAGCCATAACAGATTAAAGTAATCTAGATTTGATTATAATGGGAACTATTATATGAATGTGGGAATCCATTAAAAACATCATAGTCACTCTCAATTTACTGTTGGAAAATATCAAATCCCAAATCCAGAGCTCACTGGATATTTTTTATATTCCTGGTTACATGCAAATGATGACCTAGTTCCTTTAGCAGTTCAGCCTTTTTTAGAGTATACATTTATAGAAACCGGTCCTCAGTATTTCTTGGTCAGGAAAAGAAAATAATTCAGTGGCAGTCACCACTGTTCAGCTGGAAGCCCCAGGCATGGCTTCCTCTTTTCCAACTTCCTTTCAATAGTAAATCAGAGGTGGAAGATTCAGAGTGATTTGTTTGTATCAAGTGAATGTTGCTGATTCCTATTGTGACCACAAGCAGTCTGGAATCACCTAGATACCTAATGGGCATATCCCTCCCTTTGACAGCTAGAAATACCCAGAGCCATGACTCTAAATAAGAGTGCAGCAGTCTTCTGACTGCAGTGTTGGGTTTATGGAGACTCAAATCCAGTGTGGAAAAGGGTGTGAGCCTTTCATAGTAGCAAGACTTGCCTGATTGATTGAGGGGCAATCTATGTTCTCCCAACATCATACCTATGGTAGTATTCACTGTTTCAGAAGTCATTAGAAAGAGCTGGCAAAATGTTTTGGACCATTCAGAACGGGATGAAACATCAAATAAATGAACAACTTTTAAAGGCAAAAGTCGGTATGTTTTCACTAAGCATCTTTAAGGGTTCCGATGATATGAGTCACTGAGGCAAACATTGACTTTAAAACTGAATGTTCACAATCCCACTTCACATCTGCTCTGCCTCAGAGCCTTACTGTTTTGTCTCCCAGCTTCCAGGCAAAGGAAAAAAACCCTGCTCTTAAAGTCTAATGAATATTTATGCAGTCCTTTTGACAATTAAAGGCTCATTAAAATTTACTTCAAAAGAAGAGATAAAGACACTTTTAAGACCAAAAAAGAATGCAGTGGTAAGTGGAAACTGAAATTCTTTTTCACTTGAAATTATCAGATCAGAAACACTCTGCAGATGTACTTTGAAAAACGCCTCTTGGTAGAAGGTACATCTCAATGCTGGGTCAAGTTTTGGACTGAGACTCTCTGTGCTTAAATATCAGTTTCTACTTTCTTGCTCTGTGACCTTTAGCCCATTTTGAGTAGAGCAGATCCTACATGGCCAGGTAGAGAGAGCTGTGGACACAACCACATTCTGCTCAAAAGCAGCTGCTGACTCAACATGTGAGCAGTGACTATCATATCAGCCTCTCTGTCTTCAGAAAGCTTTCCTGTCACTTTAAACTGGCTGACACCCCCCACGCACACTCCAGCCATTTGGAATAATCCTTATTTTCATCTTTCTGAAGTGGTGCAAAGGCATGTATAGAGAATCCTCAGATCTGATGGGGAATGTCTTAGCTCCCTGCATTTCATTCTTCCTCTGGTTTTGTTCCCACTATGATTGCAGCTGCCCTGGCCTACAGCTTTGTCATGGCTCAAAACTTAACACTTATAACTTAGGAATGCCCAGACATAGACTGAGACGATGTCAACATCAAAATCCTTTATATAGATCTAAGTGTACTGAAGGCAGGGCAGCTGCCTAGCTTTGTTACGACATTGCATGCAATTCACTTCGTCAGTAATAGAAATAAAGAAATGCATGCACGTGATCAGATAGTACCCTACACAGGTCATATGTCTGCTTAATAATCAATAAACAGTCATGAATTAGAAGTATGTATTGGGCTGAGCAAAGAAGTGATAGAGCACTCATTTGATTATTTCTTTTTCCATAAGGCATTACACTGATATAAATAAACATGCCCTTGGACACGAGCAAATTGTTCTTCTGTTTATAAATATATTTCTTTAAAAATTATACTACTTATTCCTAAGTAATTGGCCATTCTACCTTTCACAAGATATGGTTGTGACATTATACTTATAAAGTGCCACAAAGCTATAATGGAACTCCAACTTTATGTTATGGCTCATACACTAACACTAGCCCAGTTTCCACTGGAATCTTTACTCTTTTTACCCCCTGACCCTTGGAGTCTTTAATCAAAGTATGGGACCTGTTTCACAGGAACTATGTGAATATGTCTTTCTATTAATTCCTATTAGAAATGATACTCCAGTTATGTATTTTCAATCAATTATATTACATTTCTGTGGTTTAGACAATGCTATGTGGGGTGCATTTCAGGGAAACTGATGTCATCACATTATTTTTATATGTACATAACCCTGATGAGAGCTCGGTACACAATTCATCCATCATTTAACCCTGCTGGATTATCACGCCACTTGTTGGGTGTGGCTAAGTTTTACTTTCATATTAGAGAAAACAGCCAGTTTCCAACACAATTTACAAGTAAGTAATCAAATACATTGACAATTGCCAGTCTTCTGCTTTTTTGCTGTCTTATAATCAGACGTCTCTTTGGCAACTCAGTGTGATCCATTGGTTCCCTCTTTTATCCAGCCACTAACACATGTTGATGTCCACTCCCGTTTAATTTTGAACAGCAGCAGCTGAAAGACCTGCATTGTTGAGTTCAGAGACAAAAAGAAACGATGCGGATGTTAACGTAACTTTTGGTATAAATTATAAAAATTCGGTAATCATAAAAAGAGCTTGCCAAGTGTGTAGAGAAGTGGGAAGCCTCAGCTTATGAGCTTATCTCTTCTCAAAATTCTACTTTAGTTTTCAACTCTTTATGTGCAATAAAATTTTGGGGCAAACTGATGACTTGGTTGGAGGGATCGGGTTATTTTGTATCCTGCAGGAATCCATGTCAAATGGTCTTTAATGATTTCATGCTATAGTTAGGCTATCTCTTCATCTGCCTGGGTAGTAGATACATTGTTAAACTCCTTTAAAATTTTAGATACTTAAAAGTCTTAATGTCTTAAAATGTTTGCAGAGATTAAACTCATCATTGAATCCTTAAGTGGGCCAATTAACTTTGAACAATGAAAATACTTTGTTCATAAACTGCCCCTAATGATATAATAGGAACTGTCCCAACTTTTATGGAGCAAACAGAATCCATGCTAGTCTAAGATTTCTATATATGTATGTATACATTCTAATTTACACATGGGAGCACATATTCACTGCAGCTATAAAGGAATTTAAATTAATAGTGACTTGGGAAATAACTCATATTAAATAATTATAATAACTTTAATAAGAGACACATATGGCAGAAAAAATACAAGTTTTTAAATACCATTATAAAATATATCATGGGAGATTTCCATGGAAACACTAAAAATCCTCATTCACCTGATTCACAATTGTACCATGAAAGGTGAACGAAAGAAACAACGACATGAGAATATAAAAACCATGGTGGGTATGAGAAGGTACGGACTGAGAACTGACTGTGGTAGAAGATCAAGATAGAAATTGAATTGGTTTATAAAGACTGACTTTCTTTTTATCCTTGAATTGATTTGGGACATTTTTAATTTTTTTCTCTACTTGTTTGGTTTCTCAAAGGTATCCATGTATGTTTTGAATTTTAAAAGGCATCAGCAGACTGGAGAGGGCAGAGAGTACAGAGGGAGACCGGTTAGAGACTGGGGCCATTGGGTAGAACGGAAGAACATGAGCTACTGAGCTAAGAGCTTGTGTTCTCTTTATTTCTTTTTAAGGCTGTGGTTATTTGTTACTCTTACAAGACATATTTCTGTCTGGACTTGGAGAACCTCCAACCCTTAGGAAAACCTTTCCTTGGTGTTGGGGAAACAAATCAAATATAGACAAACCTTCTCCTGGTGCTGCTACAACACTGATTTTTTTCAGTATAGTTAAGGCAGGAATATGGAGTAGTAAGTATGTTAACATGGCATTAAAACTTTACATGTGGGCCTCATTTTTTTTTTACAAAAGTCAGAATGCTTGTGGTTGCATTCCTAAGCTGCAGAATGATGCGCAAACCCATGGGAGATCTTGGAACAGTATCTCACCTGTGGCAGACACTTAGTGTCCAGTAGTTTCCATTCTCCACTTATGGATTACTTCAGAGATTATTTTTTCCTGATTGAAGCATGCCAAACACGGTAGTCCAAGTACAGTATACGGTCTGTCAGCAACACGTTTACTATGTAAAATTTTGAGATGATATTTGTATGTTTTAGAGAGATATCCATATCTGTATATCCTCTTCATACTGAAAAACAGGAAGTTACAATCTAGCAAAATTATTCAACTGCATTGCATGACTGCTATACCAAAGGAAGAGCTGAGATGCATGGTTAAATGAAGACAAGCTTTGAAGTCTAATTCATATTTTCTGTAGATGTGCAATGTCTACCCAAATGTGGTTTCTGTATCTGTTTAATACACATATTCACACGTTCATGAGTTTCTTGCAAAGCACAAGATACGATGCAAATATTTATATACTGTTTAAAATAGTAGCTAATATTGTATAGAACTTACTAATGTCTTATCAGGTATATTATATGTGACATGTATCGCTGTTTATAAGCTATGTGTATGTGAAGTACTCCAAAGACAAGTTGACATGACACACTAATGGACCATAAATGTAAGGGAGTCATACTAGTATGTTTATGTGATACATAGTACTCTACATTCCTCTTTGTCTCTCTGTCTCTGTCTGTCTCTCTGTTGTCTCTGTCACCTCTCTCTCTCTGTTCCTCTCTGTCTCTATCCCTCCCTCTCTCCTTGCCCCATGTTTAAGCTAAATGTCAACTTTAGGAGTCTTCCTCAGTCACCCTATGGCTTATTCTTTGAGGCGGCATCTCTCACTGAACCTGGGGATCGTCAGTTTGGCTAGAGTGTCTGGCAGCGCGTCCCAGAGATCTTCCTGTCTTTGCCCCTGAAGTTGTAGGATGACAGATGCATGACTTCTCATGCAGCTTTTACATGGGTGTGGGAGATTCAAATGCAGCTTGCACAGAGAACACTCTACTTGCCGAGCCATCTCTAGAGCCCTTGGTATTTGTTCGTCCAGAGCTATCACACTTATATGTCAGTACTAGTAGGAACCACGATCATGGAGTTTACTCATGCCTTTCTCTGATAAAGTACATTAGAAAGTGGCTAAAGTTGGCTAAAAATAGGATATATAAGGTATGTATTAATTTGTACCAATAATAAGTACAAAAAAGTAATCATTTACATTCTATTGTATGTTCTTCCCTGTGTGTATTTTTACCTCATGTGCCATTTTTAATTCCCTCTGGAGTTTTGTAATAGCTTTATGAACTTGCAGTGAAATTTAAACACTTTTCACTTGTACATTTTGCAGTTAAACTTTACTGACAAATGTTAACCATGCAATTTCTGACAAATGAAATAACAGACATTTCTTAGATACTCTTGTTGTATGCATAAGGCCATGTCCTAAATGTATATAATATTTCATTCACTAGTGGTATATCTGTGATAAATATTCATCATTGTTCCTATTTTTAAGGTAGGCAAGTTAAGCTTTAGAGAAATTAGTAAATTGACCAGAACTCCACTTGTAAGGTGAACCTTAACCTATGATTTCTTCTGCAAGGTGCTGACTGATCACACTGGCCTCAGAGACTGTTCAGAAAATTCTCCCAACTTAGGCTACATACAGTGTCTGGCCTTTTAGCTAAAATTTGATTTAATTGACCATTTCTGTCAAAACCCATGGTTTTTAAGTTTGGAAATTGTGTGCTAAAAGTGAGAAGGGAGAAGAATCCAGCTGTGTTCTTATCTTTTGTTTTCAGTTTCGTGAACTGGAGATATTACAAAGTCACAGCTACAGAAGAGCATCTCCCCAGGCCATCAGAGGCAGATGTGAAGAGTAGAGGTTGTTAGTTCTGTCTCAGTAGATGATGCATGAGACCTTTATAACAGGAAGTTGTTCATACACCAAACCCATCCATAGAAATGTATTGCACGCCTTGGTACCCGACATCTTGAGTGTGAGATTACATACCATGCTTAAGATGTTCTGTGAGAAAGGTGCTTCTGTATTTCTCATACCTCCATAGAATTTGGAAAAAGAAAACAAAATGTAGGAAAAAGAAGTCTGCTTAGTGTATCCCTCCTTAGGCTGGTATGTGAAGCAGCATGTGATTTTTCTTCAGTCAGAATTAGCCATTTCCTGAGGCACATCTGAAAGACTAAATTGTGCTTAGAAATAAAGATTTAAACTAAGTGCAAGCCAAGACATAAACATAAATTTAGAAGAAAATCTGTCTCAACATCTCAGTGCTTTAGTGTTCAGATATGGGAAAAAGCATGCATAAGAAACAGGTGCTGGCTATGGCAGCTTAAAACCCATCAGATAAACAAGCACCCCTCCTCACTGGCCATTACTGACTACCACATTTGAAGAGACTTTTCTTTTTTAAATTACTGTTAAGAATTGGAATTTTTTGTATGTTTCATTTATTCTCATATTATTGGATCCTTTCTAAAGTGTTTGTCAGCCTTTCATAACTTGAAAAAACTAAGTTGCGATGGATTGAGTCTGTATCTGTAGCTTCTTTTTAATATTTAAAGACTGACTAAAAGCCTGAAAGCATAGCTTTCCATTCATAATTTCTTCCTAGTGCATTTACTACACTTGGTAGTTTTATCAGTGATCTGTGTTTCTCAATGGAAAGATAATAATTATATTTTAAGAAGGATCAGCTTTCTTTTTAAAGAAGGTTATTTTTGTTATATTTCTGTGGGTATTTTGCAAGTGTATGTGTATGCACACCATATGCATACAGTTCACCTGGAAGCCAGAAGAGGACTGTGGATCTCCTGGATAGAGCTGGATTTAAGGACACTTGTGATTCACCATGCGGGTTTTAGCAACCCATGTTGACTCCCTTGGGAGAGCAGCAGTGCTCCTAACCACTGAACTGTCTCTCTAGCCCCCAAATTTATATTTTCTTCATTGAATAAATATTGGCACTGTAGTTAACTTAGTAGATAAAGTGCTTGCTGAGCAAGCATGAGACCTGGCGTGTAGATCTCTAGCACCCACATAAAAGCAGGACAGAGCTGAGCTCAAACCATAACTTCAGGGCTGGGGTAGGAAGTAAGTTGGCAGAGAGGCAGGTCCTTGGCTTCTTGGCTGGACAAAGTCATGGCAATGGTAAGTAAGTAGCTGGTTGATTGAAAGACTTGTCTCAAAAAACTGCAAACCAAACCAAACCAAACCGAACCACAACCCAAAAGATGGAAAGAGATAGGAAGTTATTCACACAACAAACCCACCCATAGAAATGTATTGCATGCCCTGGTACCCGGCATCTAGAGTGTGAGATTAAATATCATGCTTAAAACTTTCTGTGAGAAAGGTGCTTCTGTACTTCCTCAGACCTCCTGGCCTGTACATTCATATATGTCAGTGTAGTTGTATGCATGCTCAAATCTTATTATAGTTCTGAGTTTTCCAAAATTAACATTCCTCGGCTCACTATAAAATATAAATTTATATTTGTTATTGAGAAGACTAGTAGGTACTTGTTCTAGTTCTCGAGGCACATTCACACATGTCGTTGTGTCAAGATGTATTAACACTTGAAATGCTGGTACACTACCAGTGATGGATAGATCGTTGGCACACAGCAAGGCAGAACACCAGATTGTCATCATTATTGGAGAAAATGCTTAATAATGACAGATAATCCAAACAAAACAGAAAAGATTTAAAACTATCATAAGTGAGGCAGTAAGTATTAATTTTATTAAATTTCCAACTGAGTGAACGTCATCTTCTGTCAGGAGAGACACAGAATGTCTATGATGAAACCCTTCAGTGTATTGAAGATCGGGGATTTTCTTACGATGAATTTGGTGGAAAGAACTGTTTCCACAGGAGAAGGGCTGATGATCAATGGCCCTGTTGGTCAGTGGTTATGTGTGTATCCCCCAAAAGAAATAAAGTGAACCTGTCACTTCAGGGAGAACAACTGGCTTGATTACCAACAACAGAATGGAAAGCATCAAGGAACAAATAGGATTTTGAAGATTGTGGTGATGGCTCAGTCAGTAAACTGTTCCCTTCACAAGCATGGGAATCTGAATCCAGGTCTTCAGAACCTAAAAAGCCAGACTTGGTAGGTGCACCAGTAATCCCAGCATGGAGAACATGGAAGCCTAAGGACCCCTGGGGTTTGCTGAGCAGCTAGTTTAGTCTAATCAATGAGAGGCCCTATCTCAAAAATCAGAGAGAAGACCGTCTGAGGAAGATACACAAAATCGACCTTGATCTTCCAGATGCATGAGCACACCAACTCCCCCCTCAAAAAATGAGGATTCTGAGAGCTCACTTGCATGTTACTCATCTGTATCCCACAGTGAACCAGACATCAAAATCTAGACAAACGTCCTTCGACCGCCCCATTCTATTGCAACCTAGAATTTTACTTAGGGCCGTATATGTGAAAGGGAAATACTCTATAACTGAGTTATTTCTCCAGCCCTAAGCTGAAACATGTGTAACGTAATTGTTTTTTCTCTTGGCTTTTTTTCTCCCAGTGTTAGATCAAAATCACCCAGAAATCATTGGAAAGACCTCTACTTGCCCATCACACACAACTCGAATGAAAATAGCACACAAACCAAATTACAATGAGGGCAGAAAGTTTCAGTAAACAGCCACATGTGGCTAATCATGGCTGTCTGGAACCTGATTTGTATTGCTTCTCTTCTCTTTTGCCTTAGAAACTCTCTAATTCTTAGAAGCTTACTAGGAGCTAAAATGGGAGCAGAATGCAAGTCCCAATACTGTAATTAGGAAGCAAAACAAACCAGGAATGTTTGGAATAGGAAAGTACATATCATAATTAGCATCAGACCACCTTTTTCTTCAGTGCAGTTCAAAGCAAAACATCATTTCCCGGGGGTCTAAAGACTGGGGTACAGTGATATTTCTGCATGTTGAGACTTACTGTCTTTATCCAAAATTCAAATATTCTTATGGTGAATGCAGTTAAGGTTTTGGTTTACCACGCTGTCGTATTTTTCTTTGTTTTCTGTTATGTCATAATCTGTTCCCAGTTATCCAGCAGAATTAAAAACACTATCAACTGAGCCAATCTGTATTTACATTCACACCCAAATCTCTATTTACATCTATATTATGATACCATATGATTTTTATTTAAATACATTCTGTATAATTAACCTCAGACACATTATTTCTAGAGCACTCTAATATGTATTGCCCCTCAATCCTACACTTTTTAATAAAAAGCTTTCAGTTCATTTGATCCCTATCTCAGTAAGTTTGTTAATGCAAACTCACAAGAATAAATGGGCATAGTAGCCTGTAAATAAGTAAATGTAGACTACAACCTAAAAATCTGCTTGAATTTAAGTGGATCAAGGAAGGAACACACACATACGTCTGTATCTAATATGTACTAAGAACTCTATATATTCACAAGATCTCATATATATATAATAAAAATGTTTTTTTTCTGTGATTTGGATCAGATAGGTTTCAATCTTTTTTCATTCTTCCTGCTTATGAGTAGTTGTGATTTTAGGTGTTAGAAAACATGTGTACTTCCTCCAAGTGCTCTCTTGGTAAGGGTAGAGCTGGAAGTAGGGGTATTGTATGTTAGGATGTCAGTGGTGTCTTTTAGGGAAAACCGTTAGCATCCTTTGTTTGCCCATTCAGGGAATTGGGTCACCAGTTAAGTCAGCCTCACTTCTTGCACAGAAATGTGCTAACCTAGACAGTTGTGTTTAGCCAAGTCTTCTCAGGTCAGGTAATAAAGTCAATAAGTATTTCATAAACAAATACCTTCTCCTGTGTTCCCTGAGAAATGATGTTTGCTGCCTATGCCTTATTTAGTCAGCATCATTGTACTGGGTACCCCAAAATAAACACACTGTGGATTCTTAGATCAGTGACATAGCTCAGCCAGAAATGACGATTCCTACACCTGTTTGGAGTCCAGTTACCCTGTTACACGTGTGACTTGGTCCATTGTATGAGGTGGTGCCTGGTTACGGGTTTTGTGTTTAAGTTTCTACATTTTGATATAAAGCTGTAAGCAAAACCTCTTAGCCTCTCCTTTCAGAGTTCCTTTGCCTTTTCTTCCCAATCAACTCACATCACTCTGTGTCCTAAAGCCTTTCTTCAGCTGGGCTGAGTGAGGCTGGGCCAATTCCTCTTTTGATGTAACTCAGGAGTGGGTGGTAGCTGGGAATCTGGGAGTGAGAAGAGATCCAGCACAGAACTGGCAGGCAGGGCAGCAATCAAGATCCACTTGTGGCAGGGAAAGGCGGTTCCCTAGGAGGAATTGCTGTGGGGTGGATGGGGCAAGAGTGTATCATGAGAGCATTTTGTACCTGGTGTTTGCTCGCCTCCTGGACCAAGTGAGAGGACAGAGTTTCCAAGCCTGCATTTTCAAGAATATTTTAAGTTTTTGAGGAATTCTTTGGAATTGAATGTCAAGATGTAAAACAGGGAAACATGTTAGAAAAATGTCTAAAAATTTAAAAATGTTCTTTAAATATTCTGGAAAAAAAGAGCCCCCCCCACCTCCTCTACATCTCCTGTGTGCACCATGGAAGAGTAGTGGAGGCTTTTGAGTTTGCTGCTGCCAAGGGAAAGGTGGAAGATCTGTTTTCAGTATGGAGACTGGCAAATACAGTTCAGGAAGCACTGACAGCCATCTTTCTGCACAAGGCTTTGATGCCAGCCATCGAGCACCATGACTTCTCCAGGATCGACCACTGGCATGAATCAGTTCTCAGGCATTTGGGACTTGATTATGTAGAGTTTTGTAGTTTATGTGATTAAAAAAAAATGTGTTCTCTGATAATATATTTTATTGTTCAGTTTTTGGTACTGTAAGAGAAATGAAACTGAAATGGTCACATTGGAAAAAAAATTACAGGTTTGTTTAAAGCTGGCTGCAAGTTCGATGTTGGGGACAGAGGTGCTTTGAGCACTACTGTTAGGAACTGGATCTCATGCTATCCTCCTTGTTTTTTAAAATTAGCATTAGTGTACTAATCTTTCAGAGAGAGTTTGTAATGCCCACATAATGTGTCAGAGCAGGGATCAAATTCCACACTCGCCTTCAGGTTCTTTTGATATAACACACACCTGTGTGTTCTCTGATAGGACCTCAGAATTGTTTTGAAAAGCCTCTGACATCTGATGTCAGAACAACAGTCTTCTGACAAGAAAGTTCACACTGTCCCTGTATGTGGTACTTCTGATAAGGTCCTTTTTAGTAAACATTATGCTATGACATGTGAAGAATCAAACATCAAGTGTTCTGGGGTAGGTTCTGTTTAACTGTGTAGTGTTTTCTTGAAGCATTGAATGAACATGTTACTGATAGATAAATGCATTTAAATATATTTATAGTAAGATATAGAAGAGCCCTAATGGTTTTGTATTTTGTCTTTGAAGGAGCCTTTTTATGTGTCCTCCCTTATATGGTGTAGAAATGATGATAAAGAGTACAGACCTAGTTAAATTTTATGTTTTATATATAGAATAGGGAAAGCTTTGGTTGATTATATACATTGGATCAACATCTGTATTACCCTAAATGTTATTACATAAGCAACAACATCAAATTTCAGTAACTGTTCTCTGGGTATGAAGCCACTCTGAAATAATTTTTATAGCTGAATTAATACCCCTTTGGAAATACAGCAGGTATTTTATATGTACTTTTACATTAGAGGATACTGTAGCTTTTTGTATTTCAGCATTCTGTATTGGATTTTAGTAAATTTACAGATTTCTCCTTTCAAATTCAAGCTGCCTTTGTCCCAGCCCCAGCAGTTGATGTCTTGCAATCTGTTTAAATGAGTAGTTTCTGCTGTTTATCCTGAAATGCAGATAAATGGCTTTCAGCACACTGTTTATAGTAGAATAGCTCCTGAAGAGAGTCAGCCTTATCAGGCAGAGTCTTCGTGCCATAACTAATGATCTCTCTGCTTATACCTCCCTGCTAGAGAGAAGGCATCATATTTTGCAGAGACACGAAAGAGCTTAGCACCACTGGAGTGGGTGAAGTGGATGGTAGGGTGCCTACTGGGAGGATTTCTTCCTTTGTTACTGCTAAGAAGCAGAGGGGAAAATCTTTCCCATGTTTTTCACATGTACAAAGCTACCATGTTCTGAAAGCTAGGGTAAAGGAGCAGGACAAAGTGGCTGTAGAGATATACTCTTCATTCCAGATTGCCTACTTAGTAGCTAATGGCATTTTAATACTTTCTAGGCCAATTAATATGAGGCTAGAAAGGGAAACACTTCATGTTACTGCCAAAGAGCTACTATGATTTTAATGGTGAAAGTAAATGATTTTTTCTCTTATAAAATTAAATAGATTCAGCCAATAACTTATAAAGGTGTCTATTCATTCCAAAGGTCATTATGGTCTTTCCGTAGAGAAACAAAAACAACTGTCCTAAACGAACTACTTGTGATTTAGTGGGACTCAACAAGGTTAACTTGTATAGTAGCGAGAGCTGATAGACTTTACCAGCCTCGATTTATTCTGCTGGTTTGTGTATGCACACGTGCAGGTACAAGGGAGTGTGCAGAGGCATGACCATGTGTGTATGGAAGCTGGAGGACAACCTTGCCTGCCATTCCTCAGGTGCCTTGGCAGTGAATCAGTGGTCCTCCAGCTCTGAAAGTAGGCTAGGATGACTGGCCAGTTAGCCTTAGGTACCTGATCTCCCTCCCAGAGCACAAAGGTTCAAACATATACTGTCATACTTAGCTCCTCCCCCAAAACCCCCTTTTGATGAGGATCCTGGGAGCCTGAATTGAGGTCCTCATGCTTGTAAGACATGCTCTCCTCAGTGAACCATCCCTCCAGCCCCGATTTGCTTTGTTTTTACGTGGAGTTCAGGTGTAGCCAAATGCTACAACTGCTGTTTGATAGCTGAAACCCGTGCTAATACATTTTGGCAAAAATTCTGGTCAATCACATGGTTTTGTGGGTGTGGAAGAACATTGGATTGCAGTAGCGGTGGAGGACAGCCACTGTTCTTTCATCTCTATATTAGAATTGTGATGGTTTCAAACCACCTCCTCCCATCTTTCTCGTAAGGCGTGCTAAGCAGACATTCCCTTTCTTCCTCCTTCACTTGGAATTTGACATTACATCTTCAATTTACCAGTATATTCTAGGTGATGTAATATGACACACGTGTTACCTGCTTTAGGGAGCTGTCAGTCAAAACACAGAAATAGGTAGGAAAAAATGGGTTCTGAAGAGCAGTTATTTTTAATGTATCATCTTTTCACCAATCTTGGTTTTTTTGGTGGTTTATTTATTGTAATAAGCCACATATTGGTGATAATTCTGAAAAGGCTGAAGGAAACACCTGGAGTTTAGAATAAAATATATGCAGATATAATTGGCCAAAAAGGAGGTATAGGGATATAATAATAATAATAATAATAATAATAATATTAATACCACAATGTGTGGTATCTCACTCCTGTAATTCCAGTATTCAAGACGCTAAGGCAGGATGATTGACTTGGATTTGAGATCAGTATTGGCTACACAATGCATTTCAAGCCAGCCTAGACTGCAACATGAAATCTTGCCTCTAAAAATAAAGCAATACATAAAGAGTGGAAAAGGAAAGAAAAGTCAGGGAGACTTTCAAAGACTAAACCACTGAGGCACCAAGTGTTGTGCAATCAAAAAAAAATGAAAGTACTTTGGAAAATGTTTTGAAAACCAAAATCATTTTTATCAAAAGAAGGACAGCTTGAGCCACATGAGGCCAGAATGTTCTATTGTGTGCCTTACACAGATTTAAGATAGCACAACATTTATAATAACACAGCGTCACTTAAGATTGCTCCAAATTATTTCTGCCCAGAATGCAGTACAATTGTTGTTGGCAATTTTCTTCCTACAAATCAAAGTGATGGTGGCGGCGGCGGTTGTGTGTGTGTGTGTGTGTGTGTGTGTGTGTGTGTGTATGTGTGTGTGTAGGGGGTAGTTCACAGCTTTTGAATCACATTAATAGCTAATTCAGTATAATTAACACAGACCAGTGGTGTTTTGTTACCCTTTGACATCATCAAACCCTGTACTCCAGTCTTCCTCCTCTATGACACTATCCAGCTTTCTTACTTCACGCTGGATATGCAGCATGGATAAATGGAAATGTTAGGAGAAAACTAACATTGGCATCACGTGCCTTCCTTCAGGGTTGCTTGGAATGATGATGTACAATTTGATGGGTATTCTAGCAGTGCTACCAGCATGTAAGAGAAAACCACTGAGACTTGTCTAATGCTGATGACAGAATGTACTTGTGGACATGGGGATAATTTCTACCTTAACTTTCTTCTATAAAGATGTCATGCATATACATTACATAGACCTTTTCCTAATTTAAAAAATATTCTTATATTTGACAGCAAAAATATTATCCAAAAATATTATATATATACATATATATATGTATATATGTATATATATATGTGTGTGTGTGTGTGTGTGTGTGTGTGTATTATTCTTAAACTCTTGAGTTGATATAATTTTCTTATTTCAGGCTTTTATTGTGCCTACAAATATTTTCATTTTCATTTTATTTCATTTCAGTATTTATTTGTTTTATTTTTTCCTTTTCTTTTTACTTTATGTGCATTGGTGTTTGCCTTCATGTATGTCTGTGTGAGAGTGTCAGATCTTGGAGTTACAACCAGTTGTGAGCTGCTGTATGGGGGCTAGAAATTGAACCCTGCCCCTCTGGAAGAGCAATCAGTTCTCCTAACCACGGAGCCATCTCTCCAGCCCCCACAAATGTTTGAATTTTTTAATTGGATATTTTATTTATATTTCAGATGTTATCCCCTTACCCCATTCTCCTTCCAGGAACCCCCTATCCCATCCCCCCCCACCTCCTGCTTCTGTGAGGATCTGACCCCTCCTACTCCCACCTCCCCACCTTCGAATTCCTCCACACCTGGCGTCCAGCCTTCATGGGACCAAGGATCTCCTCTCCCACCTATGCCCGTCAGGGCCATCCTCCCCTACATATACAGCTGGAGCCATGGGTCCCTCCCTAAGTGCTCCCAGGCTGGTGGTTTAGACCCTGGGAGCTCTGGTTGGTTGGTATTGTTGCTCTCCCCATGGGGCTTCAAACCCTTTCAGCTCCTTCAGTCTTCACTCTAACTCCTCCATTGGGAACCCCATGATCAGTTCAATGGCTAACTGTGAGCATCCACCTCTGAATATGTCAGACTCTGGCCGACCTCTAAGGACATAACTTTTGAACTGTTAATTTTCTGCTATTAGGAAAAGATGTTAAAAGCTGTTAAATGTGGCATGGAAGGTAGCCTCAGACACATAGTGAGGCTTTTCTGTCACTGATCAAAGAATACCATAAAAGTTTTGGTGTGAGCAAATGTAAGGAGGAGAAAGGGAAACTAAAAGATTTAGCGACTGGTATGCTACTCTCTGATTGCGAGCACAGTGAGTGGCCATTTTTTCTTCATCCTCTTAGGTCTGCAGTATTTTGGTGGGTTATACATGACAGATACTTCCAAACAGCCTTGGCCTTTCTAGCATTCCTGTGGTGCTTGTACTATTCTCTGCTGGCTTTATCATGTCTTAAACATCAGTAGGTTGGTTGAGTGTCAAATATAATTTTTTATACCAAAAACCTTCAACAGGTCAACCCAAATGATACAGTATATTTGATTTTTAAAAAAGATACAAGCAACTGCAATCATTTGGTCTCTGTTTTTCCAACATCATGAAAGGTTTGGAATTACAAAACAAATCTGTAAAGAATCCCTGAAGAAGACTCTATGTGTGAAATTATTCTGAAACTATACTGGAAACATTGTGTGCTGCAGTAGTCTCCTGGAGAGTGCTGTTATTAACGTGGTGCTGTGAGTATTTAAGTGGCAAATTTCAAACTATTTTCTGACTTGCATAAAGTCAAAGAAAGCTTTTAACCATCTGGGAGTCTTGAAATGAGACATGACAACACCCTATGGTCATTCTCTCTCTCTCTGTCTCTCTGTCTGTCTCTCTGTCTCTCTGTCTGTCTCTCTGTCTCTCTGTCTGTCTCTCTGTCTCTCTCTCTCTCTCTCTCTCTCTCTCTCTCTTCCCCTCCCCCCCCATTTCGGGGTTTTCTTTTGTCTTCTACCTTTCCACTGTCAGATGCTATGGATCCTGAGCCTAGCCTGATTGTAGTAATCTCCCTGGCAAGCTCACAATTGAAGGGGGGACTGAGGGAAACAGCTGAGCTGCATTAGGCAGGCGCAGATGGGACACATTTCTTAACTGCTGAATAACAGCACAGGTGCAGGATTAGTGCTGCCCACGATGCTGGGCTTCTTAGTGGGAACCCTAGCAATTCTGTGCCTTCTTTTCATGTCTTTCATCCCAGGAAAGTTGGCAACCAGACATCAAGCATACAGAAATCAAAAGTGAGATGATGCTTTTTATCTCACAGCCTCTTGTATCCCTCTCCAAGAGATGTAAGGAAGATCCACAGAGCCAGTCCTTGCACATGCCCATGTGTGCACACACAGGCACACGCGTGCACACCGTTTTGACTTTTCTCTTTCTTGGCACAGAAGGTGTAATGCAACAACTCAGAGGACTAAAGCATCGGACACACAAAACCCAAATGACAAGAAAGTGCAGTTTAGCTACTCTGTCCTGACAGTGCATAGTTTATTCTACTCTCTGACAGTTGAAGCATCACATACATTATTTCAGCTTTCACATTAAATGTATTGGACTGAGGCTGTCATTACCCCAGCATGGTCCAAAAATATTTAAAGTTGAGTGCTATGATTATGTAAAGTCCTCGTATCATCATTTATTTATAGCTTCTGACATTTAAGTTCCTTTACTGGTATGGCATTCAATTCTCAATTTATAGATTATAAACATCAGAATTACATTCTTATAATTCCTTTCTTTTGCTTGCTTGCTTGCTTGCTCTCTCTCTCTCTCTCTCTCTCTCTCTCTCTCTCTCTCTCTCTCTCCTCTCTCTCTCTCACCAGGCTGATGTTGAATGCCTCCTCTTCATGTTGATATTCCCGACAGGCAGAATCATAGACATACACCATCGTGTCCGTTCATATCTGATAGCTTCCTCAATCTTAGCCAAGTACTGTACCAACTGAGCTATATCCCCAGCCTTCAAATACTACTTTCAAGAAGAATGTTTAAAAGTGTGAATGCAACGACTTAAATATGATTCCAGAAGAAGGTTTTGACAAAATAGTAACTGTGCCATTTTTATCAAAATGGTTACAATTAATTTTAATAAGAAAACATATACCCATGAAATAACAAAAGAAATGTAGTATAGAAGTTTATGCCAATTTTGGTTTGGTTTCTAGAAACTTTTTCTATAAGATATTAAGTGTATGAAAAGTAAACAAATAAATAAACAAGCACCACTACCAACAGCAAAGATCAGAGCCTCTGTGCACAACTGTGCATAGTCTAAGCAGTTTATTTAAAGAGTTTTCTTGAGACTCTATGATGGGCCTTGAATATTTTAATTTTATTTCAGTTAATTTTGACATCATAAATAAACTGTTAAGTGCACTGTTAATGATTGGAACTAACAGTTGAGCTCCAAGATTAGTTTATGCACATACATAATACACACCAATTTTATACTAGGTAGTTTTAGCTATGTGGATTATCAATGTGTTTCTGTATTGTGGTCAATGTTCATTGTAACTAAAGTGTCATTCAGTAATTATTCAATTAAAGACTCGAAAAGTAAAGATCTTAAATGCCCTCAAGGGTTCATTCGTAGTTTTGTAGAGAGGAAATATGTATATCTGGTATAAGGCAGGCAAACTTCTTATCTTTCTGACTCAACAGTTTCTCTTTTATTATTGCATATATGGTATATATTACCTGTTCAGTACAAACTATTGTGTATAGCTCAGGATGTCCTGGGCTTGTTTGGCAGTACCACAGAATAAGCTCTGGTACAGTGGCAAACTGAACATCCACCTTGATTAGCCTCAGCACTCTGTGAAACAGGGAACTGAAGGTAACAGCACCTCACAAAACCACAGCTCCTGGCTTGGAAATAACTCCAAATATAGTTGATTTTATGGCATTACCTTCATTGAAACCATGGCTCAATTTCTTTTCCAACACTGCTGACCTAGCTGACATATTAGATATTTTAAAATATAGATAACAAGTAAAGTTTTTATCGTCCTCAGCAATTGTGCAGGTGTATACAAATGGAGTCAGCGTGATGTTTAATGTCTGAAAACATCACGGTGACTTGCTAGCTGGCTCTTTTTCTTACCTTGAAGACTTTATCAACATGCTTATAACTAATTTATGTTCTAAAATATTTTGCATAATGTTATATTGAAGTAAACATTTTTACTGAGTCTCTGTAAATTCAAAAGCATTATAAAGTCTGAGCAAAAGCCTAGCTGTTGTTTAAAATATAGGAGTGATGCTACAATACTTTTAAGTTCCTCTTATACCTTCCATGTTGACTCAGGCTCATAATTCTATATCAGTTACAGGCAAAATAACTATGTGTAAATGTAGGTCAACATTAATTGAAAATCACAAATCAAATGATGAGAGCACTTATTTTCAACCAGTTGCTTTGTGATCTCTAGTGGGTTTTAAAGAGATATTTTAACGTGGACACTTCAATCATTCAACACATAGTGCTGTGGTAACATGATCGTGCGTGTATAGGGAAAGAGGCAATGGTCAGGGAATATGGCTGTGCATAAGTGTTTCATGAGAAAGGCCCTGTTTTCTACCTCTGGCACATCCCTTAAGGCTCTATCCAACAATAGTGTCATTTGCCACATTCTTTATGGAGGCTTAGTCACTAAAGTGAATTAGTAAGGAGGTAGCTGAGCTGAGCCCGTGAACACGTTTCTCAGGCCCCATTGGTCAGTGACCATATCTGTCGCTTGCCATTCCCCAACCAGCCTTCCCATTCAACTCTGAGTCTTGAAAAGCAAGCTTCTCCTTCCCCTCCTTCCCCCAAGGTTCAGTTTTCCTCTGGTCATTTTAGAATCAAAATTCCATTTGTCAGTTTTCTAAAATCTTGACAAATAACTAACTGTTCAAAGAAATAAACAAGTATTTAAACCACCGACTGGAAGTAAAAGGAAGTTTATTGATATTATAGAATATATGAGTGGAACAAGGATTGTTAGCAAATTTCAACAGCTTATTCTCTCACTTCTTTACCCAAGGCAAGGTGCAAACCTTTGGTTTCCACTTCTTGCTCCTGCCTGCCCTCTAATGGAGATTTTGTAGAATAGAAAAGGCAGTCAACATTTCAAGATCTTAATGATAATAGAGTCAACACTCCAATGTGGAAGGGGAAAAAAAAAATCACAGGGCCAACTCCTAGTCAAAAAACTACAGGCAACCATGACTGCTGAGATGTTCTTTTAATAACACATCTGATATTTGGGATGTTTTCATTGTTTCTGATGTGTTTATGTTGATATTCACATATCTAGTCTTCTGTTTCCTATTTCAGCATTATTACCATTGTTAAAAATTTATTACACTTTAAACAAAATGATTATTTTTTGTATATGTATCTAATCAATTGCTATTTTCAGGCAATAACTGATATATACAGTTATGTTTATATCACTGAATGCCTGACTTCT
Source organism: Grammomys surdaster (assembly GCF_004785775.1). Lineage (NCBI taxonomy): Eukaryota > Metazoa > Chordata > Mammalia > Rodentia > Muridae > Grammomys > Grammomys surdaster. The sequence continues at coordinate 647,982 of NW_021621323.1, forward strand.
ATCTGTGAAGCTGGATTTTCTTTGAGTTCAGTGTAATATGATATATGAAACTAAACCTTTTATAAATACCTTCCCACAATTATAACTTTAAAGCCATGCAGCTTCTAATTGGCTGTTCTGCACCACCATGGATAAGCTATTCAGGGGCTGCACAGCCTTTCTTTGGTATGGTTAGCTTGTGATGGGTCCAACAAGCCTGTTCACTGCATTGATGTTCTAAACTCTCATATCTGCTCTCTTCAGTATTCCTTTCTGGTTTTTACTCAAACTTTCCTGAGTTTTCTGGTGGCTGTGAACGGTGATCTAATTTTCATTCCTAGTAAATTAACTATAGACTAATAAATAGCAACTGCATACAGGTCTATCAATTATTTCCTTGATCTGATTATTCTGACAGACACAAGACACTCCTCCCCAGTTCTGCCAGATTGATAGGCAGTTTGCCATTTAATTAAAGGTAAATCTAGTCAGAAGGAGTCACTTTCTCATCTCGCTGCCTTCATTTACTTAGGCCATGTTGCATGAAAACCACCTGGTATGTTCATTCAGGGTGATTGGATGCTACCTATATTTAAAAAATTATTTAATTATTGTCTCAATTATGAGTTAGTAATAGTCGCCTATCTTTTTGGTGCTGTTAATGTCTTCCTGGTTTAAAACAGTTTACATTCTATGTACATAAAGATTAAATACAATAATGCGTCTTCCTTGTCTTTATATGAGGAGTAACTTCTACTTGATTTTTTCCATGCTTTTAAACTGGTTTTTGGTTTTCTTTTTTTTTTTTTAAAAAAAAAAAGATCCTTGGAGTTAGTAGACTTGGATATTTGTCTTTTGTAACTGAAGTGCTTGACCTAAGATTGCCTGTAAAATATTACAGGCTGATTATTCATTATCCATGATACTTGAGAGTAGAAGTGTATGAGGTCTGAAGTGTTTTTGTTGTTGTATTTGTTTTTAATTTTAGGATATTTGCTTCTGTATAATGAGATACCTTTGTGGTGGGACCAAGGTTTAAATGCAAAACTAACCTATGTTTCATTGTCTATAGACACTATAGATTGCCTGATAGTAAATTTATGAAATAGTTTAAAACAACTTTACATGAAAGCTTATAAACATTGAACTATGTGACTTAGCATTTAAAAATTTAAAAGATTTGGGGGAGTGCTGGAGAGATGGCTCAGCAGTTATGAACACTGACTGCCCTTCCAGAGGTCCAGAGTTCAATTCCCAGCAACCACATGGTGGCTCCCAACTATCTGTAATGGGATCCCATGCCCTCTTGTGGTGTGTCTGAACACAGCTACAATGTACTCAACATACATAAAATAAATCTTTAAAAGAAAAGATTTGGAGGTTGAAGATATTTCAAATTTGGGAGTGTCGAGAATATTTAGCCCATAATAAATAGCTTATTGATAATCACCATTATAGAATGAAGTATGCTTATTTTCCTAAAAGTTTCACAAATATACCCATAAACATATGAAAGAATGGTCAACCAACTGGGCATAGCTGGCTTGTACCTGTAGTCCCAGAATTCAGGAGAGTGAGAGAAGAGGATGACAAGCTGAAGACATTCTTGGCTACAGAATGAATTCAAGCCCAGCCTGGGCTATATAATGAGATATTACCTTGAAAGAAAAGAGAAAAGCAAACTGAAGCAAAGTGTGACATTACAACATTAGTGTACTTAATGTCATTGCTGCCAAGACTCCATTCACATGGCTCAGCGGTGACTCTCACGTGATGATGGGCTATGAACTGTGATCATCTCTAATGTGAAGCTTTGATTATCTGGTTTGTTTTTCATTAATGTTTTTCATTCCATAGCAGGATGTGACAACAATCTCTTCCTAATTTGGAACGAAAAAGCAGGTTATAAATTCACTTAAGTACCTCTTAACCATGAGCATTTCTGATGTGTTAGCCCAGACAAATTCAGGTTTAGAAACAGGAGTTACAGCCCATTTGGATGCAAAGAGAAAATTTCATGATGTAAAAATCTTCCTCATAGATAATTTTTCTCCAACAAGTCAGATATGTGAATAATGTTATGAGGCCAACCGTGTCTCTCATGTACTTGTTTTAGTACAATGTCGAGATACTTACATTTCAAACAGTGTTTTCCAGTTCTTTCTCTCTGGTAGCAATGATATACGCCTTTTTTTTTTCATTTTCCCTTGAAAAGTCCCATCAATATCTCTTAATTAACACTCACATGGATATCCATTGCCTGTAGGCTTTCCACAATGGAAAGGATTGAATTGTTTCTCTACACCTTCACTCCCATTGTCTACACACATACCCTCATCTGCTCATATACAGTACATGAATAGAAATATCAGTTCCCATATGTTCTTATGTTTTTATCACATATTCATTTTCAAACTGCACAATTAGCACGAATACAAAATGCATGCATCATTTTCTTAATAATACATCATGACTATCTCCATTTCATGGTCTTGTGACCTGGCTTCAAGTAGGTATTAGATCTCATCTTACTGACTTCCAATATGGGGAATATTCACCTTCCTTGAAAGTTGGGTCTCCACTTGCCAGAGGCTCATTCCTTTATCTAGATCCTCATAGGGATGGACTATCTCTTCCAGCTGATTTTTGATAATGGTGCATAGAAAGTACTTTGATACCCTGAATATTATACTATGTTTTACTACCTTTGCATTTGATTTATAGTTTGCCCACATGTTGATATTCACATTTTGTTTACTTTTCACCCACATTTTGTGCCACTCTCTTATTCATGTGTGCAGTTTTAGTTTTAATTATGTGGGAATAGAATGCCATTCTCATTTTTACTTTTTCTTTAATTGAAAATAAATATTTACATATATATCATATATTTACACACACACACACACACAGAGAGAGACAGAGAGAGAGAGAGAGAGAGAGAGAGAGAGAGACAGAGACAGAGAGAGAGAGAGAGAGAGAGAGAGAGAGATCTGATTATGTATTTCTCTCCCTCTACTTCTCCCAGTTCCTCCCCACCTGTCCCGATCCACCCACTTTCTGTCTCATTAGAAAAAAACCAGGATTCTAAGGGATGATATGATATATTATGATATGCTATGATAAAACAAAAACTACCACATCAGAATTGAACAAAACAAATAATCAGAAGGAAATGTACACAAGCGAAGCCACAAGAAACAGAGACCCATTCATTTGCACACACAAGAATCCAATTTAAAATACCCACTAAAGTGGAAGCCATAATATCCACATAAAGGATGCTTTTACACCTCCCTTTTCCACAGGGTTCCCTGAGCTCTAAAGGGAAGGATTAGATAGACACATCTTCATTAATTGTGAGTGTCTCAAGAGCTCTCACTCTTTACACAATGTCTGAATTTGGTTTCTATCATGATGGCTGGGCATGGTACTGGTCTATGCGTGTAACAGAATGTCATTTGGAATCATTTTATTCCCACCTTTAAAAATCTGAAAACAAAGAAAAAACTATGGTTTTTGGTTTAGCCTAGGTCCCTGGGCTATCTAGTCTCATGTTGTTGGTCACTCAGGCAATATTGATATGGACTCCATCTCACGGAGTGGACCTTCAGTCAAATCAGATATTGGTTGGTTACTCCCACAAGCTTTATGCCACCACTGCACTAGCACATCTTGAAGGGGGGGACACCATTGTAGAATAGTTTTAATATTCACGATAGTTTTTGCTATCTCGGGCTTTTTGTGTGTCTGTATGAAGCTGAGAGTTATCCTTTCAGAATCTGTGAAAAAATTATATGTAATTTGGTGGGTATGTTGACTCTGTAGATTGTTATTGGTAAGATTGGCATAGGAGATCTTTCCAACTTCTGCTATCTTCTATTTTTTTCTTCAGTGACTTGAAGGTTTTTATCATATAAGTCTTTCACTTACTTGGATAGAGTTACCCCAACATATTTTATACTATCTATACTATTTGAGGCTATTGTTCCCTTGATTTCTTTCTTAGGCTGATGTCATTTGTATATAAGAGGGTTACTGATTTTTGTGAGTTAATTTTGTATCCAGCTAATTTGCTGAAAGTGTTTATCAGCTGTATGGGTTTCTCAGTGAGACTTTTAGGGTCACTCATATATGCTATCTTATCATCTGCAAATAATGCTACTTAGACATATTCCTTTATGATTTATATTCCCTTAGTCTACTTCAGGTGTTTTACTGCTCTAGCTAAGACTTCAAGTACTATATTGGATAGATATGGGGAGAGTAGGAAATCTAGTCTTGTTCCCAATTTTAGTGGAATTGTTTTAAATTTTTGTTTGTTTTATGTTTTACTGCTATGAACTTTCCTCTTAGGACAGACTTCATTGAGTCACATAAGTCTGAGCATACTCTAAATTCACTTGCATTCAATTCTAGAAATTTTTAAATGTCTTTCTTAATTTCTGCCTTAACCCATTTTTCATTCACCAGTGAGTGGTTCAGTTTCCATGAGTCTACAAGCCTTCTCTTGTTTCTGTTGTTGATGTCCAGCTCAATTTTGTGGTGGTCAGTTAGGATGGAGGTTCTATTTCAATGTACTTGTTATCTGGTGGGACTTGCTTTGTGTCTGAATATCTGTAGTCAGTTTTGGAGAAAGATCCATGAGCTTCGGAGAAAAAGTTAAATTCTTTATGTTCAGTTGAAATGTTTTGTAAATATCTGCTAGGTCCATTTGGTTTATAATAGCAATTATTGCCTGTATTTCTGCAATTGCCATTTTAATCTTATTTTTATTTCTTTCATTCTCAACTCTGATTCTTTACAAATTTAAGGTCATTTCAATTCTGAAATCTTACATACTGGAATGTAGGTCTCTGCTGAGTAGTTTTATGTCAACTTGATGGAGGCTAGAGTCATCTGAGAGGATGGAGCCTAAATGGAGAAAATGCCTTCTTAAGAGCAGGCTGTAAGATAAGGCAAAGTAATTAGTGATTACTTTGGGAGATCACAGCCCATTTTAGATAGTCCCATCCCTGGGCTGATGGTCCTGTATACTACATAAAAGCAGGCTGTGCAAGCCATGAGGAGCAACCAGTAACCAGCGTCCCTCCATGGCCTCTTCATCTCTTTCTGCTTCCAAGCTTGTAACTTTCCTCGATAGATTTATAAAGCGTAAGGTGATATAAACTCTTTCCTCCTCAAAATTGTATCCCCACAGTTGGTTGTTTACTACCAATAGGTACTGGGGATTGAACCAGAGTCCTGTGTAAAACAGCAATTATTCTTAACCTCAGAGCCATCCCTCCAGTCCCGTCGTTCTGATTCTTATACTTCACCTTTTTAAACTAGAAGCTCATGATAATTCAGTGCATGGTTTACTGATTTGATCATCTACTGTTTTCTCAAGTCTCTCTAAGGAGACTCCTGTGTTGATTTTCTCATACTAATGTCCATGAAGTTCCTGACCTCTTTCTTGGTGTGTTTGTCTCTTTGTCCAGCTTATCTTTCAATCTATCCGCTGAGATTTTCATCGATGGAGTCATATGTTTGGAGTTTCTCACTTTTCACAGCAATTCACTTTTGTTTTCCTGGTGTGCCTTTTAATAACCTAGGAGTGTTGATAACAGTTGTATTTACAGTTATTTGGTTTCAGACTCTATTTCTTCCTGGTTGTTTTCTGTGTGTGTGTGTGTGTGTGTGTGTGTGTGTGTGTGTGTATGTGTACTTTGTCTTCAGTCTCTCATGTTTGAAGTCTTTCTTCAGATATCTCCTGCCCCTGTACTAGTGACTCATGTGTGAGAGCATGGCATACTGGAAGAGCTGATTGGAAGCTTCCAGATAGAACTCTTCACCAGTAGGCCTCCTCATAGGAGAACAGTGGAGTAGAGCTGTGTTTCTATTTCTTTCTTTAGCCTCTAGTTTGCTCTCAACCTCCTTAGATTTTTAGGGAAAAAGACAAAGTCTGGTGGGACAAGAGGACAGGAAGGAAATCAGTATCCAATGGGATTTGGTAGTAGTGCACCTGCCTTCTTTGTGCTTTGTCCCTGACCTTAAGGAAAGAAAAGGAAAATAAAATGTCTAGCACTGTAAGCATAGGATTTAACCTTCTAGGCTTCTTCACCAGAAAAAGAGAAAAGTTACTAGCCTTCAGGACATATGCATAACAAATGAATATTGTTTGCTTTTAAACTTCAATGAAGAAACAGGAAGTAATAGTTTTGCATATGCTTTTTCATCATACTGTCCCTAAAGGCAACTCAACTCTTCAAGTTGTTGCGGGTTAAAGACAGATTTACAAAGAAGGAATTTACTATGGCAGGGTGATAGATATATGGACATACCTACATGTACTGTTTTAAACAGGTGTTCACACTCTGCTGTGAACAGACTTGTAGCAAATGGCTTGCAAGACAAGGGACTAGGACAACATGTTTAATTTCACTGTATCCTGTTAGCTTATGGATGAGAACTCTATCATATAGATAAGTGTAAACATATTGGAATCTAGAGTATGGTTGGATTCAATAAGTGCTGGCCAGCAAGCCCTGGGAATCTGCGCATCTCTACTTCCCTGGCACTGAGATTATGGCCACAACTATGACTACCTTTTTAAATAAAATGGGATAAAATGTAGGTGCTCAAGCTTGCCCAGCAAGCACTTTACCAGCTTAGCTTCTACCCTGGTTAGACATATCAATTATTTTTGCATAAATTATTGACTATAATTTGACTAATTAGCTTAGTCCAAGAAAGGTTATCACAGATATTTTTCTTAATGTTCTCATTTTCAATTTCAATCTGTGACTGTAATCATGTATATAAAAATATAATAAATGTACTGTTTTACATCTTTCCATATTGAATTTATTCCTTCTGATATATAACTTTAGTTTTTTAAGCAAACATTCTATAATCATTTTTCTTGAAATGTGTTCTAATTATAGTCCAGTTAGATATGGGTTGAGAGAAAATTTTAAACTGAATGTTTGTAATCATGATTTTAAGAAGAAATGTGTTGCAGAATATCATAAAGTTATACAAGGAAACTTAGATGTCTATTTGGAAGAGAGAAATGCCTGTTATTAAACCCAGGCCACCTGCCTTTAGGAGATCATTCCTGTGTAGTGTCTCCTGTCAAAGATGGTAGAAACACCACAGATAAACACTTCTATCTATAAAAGCTGGTGGAAAAGATACATCTTTTGAATATGTGGTTTCTAATGTTTTATTGTTCTACATTTGTTTTGCAGATTAAATATGCACTGTTTTACTGGTTAGTTTTTGTCAACTTGGCACAAATTAGACTTGGGCAGAGAGAACATAAACTGTGGAATTGTCTTCATCAGATTATCCTGTTGGCATATCTGTGGGACATTTTCTTAATTGCTAATTTATGTAGGGCTTCCTGAACCACTGTGAGTGGTTCTGTCCCTATGCACATGGGCCTGGACTGTAGAAGAAAAGTAGCTGAGTCAGCCAGAGGAAGTAAGCAGAAAGGATCATTTTTCCATGAATACTGTTTCAGTTTCTACTTCCAGGTTTCTGCCCCAATATCCCTCAGTTATAGATTGTGATCTAGAAGTTCTAAGATGAAATAAACTCTTTTCTTTTCAAGTTGGTTTTGGCTAGTGTTTTATCACAACAATAGAAAGCAAATTAGCATAATGATCTACCCCAAATCAACCTTGTTACTTGTTAAAAAAAAAAAAGATAGTGTTAAGTTTCAGACAATCTGGATTCAAAATGTTGCTCCATTATTTGACTGTGTGCAGATTAATTAGTTAAAATTCAAGACTTGAATTGATTATCTGAAAAGTGAGACTGATAACATTTATTTTAATGAAATCACCAAAATACATGTCCTTTGTTTGAATCTTTCTCACAAGTTATTTTAATTCAATGATCTATTGCCTCTACCACAGAAGGCTGGAGGGCTGTCTTAACCCTCATCCATTATTCTTTACAGAGAAGTTCATTGATAACATGCTCTTACGAAGCTCTGGAAAATTAAATGTGGGCACCAAAAAGGAGGATGGAGAGAGTACAGCCCCCACACCTCGGCCCAAGATCCTGCGTTGTAAATGCCATCACCACTGTCCGGAAGACTCAGTCAACAATATCTGCAGGTTTGTGATAGAAATGGTTCAAATGTCACTTTTCCAAGTGGTTGCATATCATTTTAAACATATATTGTTTCCAAGAATATGACCTGGAGACAGGACTGTATATAGAGAAATACCAAATCATGTTTTACCTTGAACTGGTGCTTGAGTCCTCTTTTTGCCCTGGACACATAAACAGAATACAGATCTCAGGCTCCTTGTCAATGAACAAAAACTATTATGTTCTTCAAAAACCTTTTCATAGTCATATAACATAGATTCCATGTATACATGCTGATCTTGTCTTAACCACTCATCATACCAAGATAGTTAGTATTTTGCACTGGTAAGAGATTAATAAACTGTATCTGGAAAGTAGATCTCTGGTAGAGTTTAGATGAATCCAACACATGTTAGTACAGAGACTGTCACAGTAATAAAACTACGAAGTCAGAAATAATGTTTCATAAAGACAAAGAGTTCAGCTTCAGATAATCTAAAGCATTTTTCTTTTTACACATCGTTATACAGCTGCATCCATTTTGATACTTAGGATATATGTTTTGTTACCTAGAGTACAGGAAGAGTACAAAAAGAGCCATAGCTTCTTGAGACGGGAGCAGACAGGAAAGTGCTAACTAGCCACAGCTTCATGGCTCCTGGGAGTGACAATGTCAGAGACACAGAGTGTGCATTAAGAAGGGTCAGGACTTCAATGGGGAGAGGAACTGCCAGTTTCAGAGTCCAGGAAGACTATCTCAGTAACTGTTTAGACTGCCATCAGCCAGGAGGGCACATGAAACTGAGTCACATGTTTCTGTTGTTGCTAGACTTTTTAGAACGCTTATCACGATGGGGAGTCTGATACAGGTTATTGTACTAGTATTGCTAGTCCAAAAATGTGAAATTTAAGATGTTCCCAAAGCAAGATGTGAGTCTACCAGTGGAAATTTCCTCACCTGCCTTCATGTGATGGGTCACAGGCAGAATGCAGGCATACTAAAAATATTTTGTAAAATTACGTTCCTGCTATGTTTGCATAAGACACATAAGACATAAATAAACTTCATGGTTAGGTGTAAGTTCCATCCCCAAGATACCGGATTAAGAATTTACAAATATTTTAAAAATCTAAAGAGAAAAAGAAAATAGAGCAGTGGCCAGTGTTAGCTAGGGAATACACTTCTTAAAAAAATTGGAGGCTTACAAATGAAGTATTTGTTTTTCACTTAAACGTGCTGAGCTCTGCTGGCTTGGTTGAATGTGACTTGAGGGTGATTTTGGACTTGAGCTTGCATATCTCTCTTCTTTCTTAGGGAGACACCAGCTGCCCAGGGCATACTTTCTGTTGTGACTATAAGAGCAGCATCCTACAGCCTCTGCTGGCCTTGTGTGCTCTGATGCTTCACTAACCAGATGAAGTCGTACAGTGAAGCTCAAAGTTGAAGGGAATCCATGGCTATCACCATACAGCAGGGCTAGGGTCAGTTGTGGAACACTGTCTGCTAGAGCAGAACCTTGAGACATTGCATACTTAGGTCAAGGAGAATATCCAAGGGGACAAACAGACATAAGTGTCATGGAAACTAATGTTAGTGAGGAAGATAGGTGAGCCTCATTGGATGCAACTAAAGGTCAAATGTGACAAGTACTGAAAGTAGAAATCGGGACTGAGAATGTAGAGATGGCAACTAGACTGGGATGGGATTTTAATTATGTAGTGGTCAACCTTTAATTTATTATAGTAAGAAAAACAGAGATAAAACCAACAATAATAACAACAGAATCCCTCAAAAGAACATGAATATGCCACTCAGTATCGATGTGTTGACTTGTAGAAGTCAACAGGAAACTAGTATTTACTAAAATGATCATAGGATTACCCTCACCTATCTAATCAATACAACATTCTTGTGAAGAATGCAATAGTTCCTGTTTATATCCAGGTAATAATGTGAGGTTCTGAAAGGTTATGTTATCCTTAGTCACTATGATGATATGATGAAAAAATTGGCTAGAACTCCAAGTTATGGATTCTTGATCATCAGTCAACCCTGTTGGGTTCTCTGAAGACATTCTCTTTTGTGTATGATGTTCATTTTGCAAGTGAGGAACTGATTCCAGTTGAGTCTTCTCATGTATGGATGACAGGAACTACTTTTATTTTTTTTTCCCCCGCTAAGACAGTGATTCTCAACCTATGGACCACGATCCCCAAAGATCATCAGAAAACATTGATATTTACATTACAATTCTTTACAGTATCAAAATTACAGTTATGGAGTAGCAACAAATAATTTAATGATTAGAATTATCACAACATGAGGATTGAAGTTAGAGAGTTGCAACATTAGGAAGATCAAGAGCCACTGCTAAGACTTAGAAGAGCACAGGACACTGTCTCATTTCTACAAGGCCAGTCTCTAGTCCTTCTCTCTATAGCAATACTTCTCAATCTCCTTCTGTTAAAAGATGCCCCCTCCACATACACAAAGCTGTGCATGAGTACTTTCCTAAAGTACACTCAGGATTAATTATTAAAGCCAATCATTTAAAAGCTTGCAAATTATTTGTCCTTTTTAATTTTTTAGTAAGTTTTAGCAGACATGAATTTATTATATCAAATTGCTGTACAAGTTTCACTTTATGCTTTAATATCTTTGCAGACCAACAGTGGGCAGTTTGCTGTTCTGACTCTTGCACTCACAGGCAAAGCAGCTTTAAGGTCAAGAATACACATCTTTATGGATTAGATAGTATCTGGGATAAGTTGTTTGCCTTGAGACTCTATACCAGGCCAGGAAAAAAAAACTCAAGCCAAATGTCCCAAGTAGGTTTCTTATTCAGCATCACTTCCACCACCCTGGAGAAAACAATCCAGTAGTGGGACAACAACCAAGATTGTTTCATACTTAAAGCTATTGTGAAATCTCACTGTCTAAGTCAGAAAACAGGTAGAGTTTAGGAGTTTGTAAACTCTTCAGTACTCTCAGTTCCTTTACTAGCCAACAATAAGTTATAATTTTGAGCCAGATGTGTGGTTAACACCTTTAATCCCAGCATTAGAAAAGTAAATGCAGAGAGTAGGCTGCAAGTTCAAGACCAGCCTGGCGGGTTTGAGTACAGTGTTTGCTGCATCTGTAATCACAAGTAAGGGGTAAAGTGATTGAGACTTCTCCCTTAAGGAGATGTTTGACTTCTAAATATACTTCCAGGTGTCATGCTGCATTGTAGCTGTTCCATTTCCTGACTTGCTGGGGTGGGGGGAGCTGCAGATCATCACTGCAGCCATCTGAGCTGCAAAGCCTAATGCAACCCTTCTTAGGTAGTTTTCCCTGTGTCCTGTTCTGTGTCACTTTCTCATTCTAGCAAATGTTGACTCAGACTTGCTTATTTATTTATTTTTCTACATGTGCTTTCATCTGGATTTATAAATCCCTTATCTTCTTAGAGTCTTTGATAGTCATTAATTTTTATGTGCTTGTCTCATGACCATCTTCTGATCTATCCATTTGTAATAACTATTGTTTGTTTATCTTTCAGGATTATTTTAATACCTCCTCATTTAAACGATTGGTTTCTGATCAGAAATTCTTCTGCATGGGTAGTTATCAAGTATAATAAGTTGACATACTTGTTTGTATAAAGAATGTGCAAATGATAACTTAGGAAAACACAATTATGGAAACTGCCACTGGGCATCATTCCATCTTTCCCAGCCAGTTGATGTAACACTAGCTAGCTTACGATTACTATCCCTGCTGCTTGAAACAGTTGTTTGTCTTCCCTCTAGAATCAGTCTGTATAGTCTATGTGTTCCTCAGATCGAGACTTCCATCTTCTTCTTGCTGCTTCCTTTGGCCTCTGATGCTTGAGTGTGATCCACATAAAAGAACTGTCTTGGACAAAGCTATTGTGTGTGTCTATCGACCACTTACTGATAATATTCTACAAGATCAAACAGCAACTGTACAAATTGTGTGTACCAATAGATTAATTGTGCTGGAAAATTTGAAAACTTACCATACTCCCTTGAAAGTGAAACAGATGTTTTCAAAGACACAGTGTTCTCAGCTGTTCAAAATGAATTCTGATCGAAACTTAAACTCAAAGGAAATTCAAGGATTCGAGAACTTGGTCCAACTTTGAAAATGTGCAGGGTTACTTATTGATCATTGGGAACTGTCAGTCTTTGGAGCCATGCAAGAGTCATTTTTACCTATAACTTCTAAGATATCTTTCTAATCCTATTTCCCTCACTTTAAATAAAGGTATTGTTGATGCCATTTTATATGACCTGTAGACTGCTTTCTATACCTCAACAATAACTCACAAAGGAACTGGGTCGCAGAAGGCTGTTGTAAATTCAATTGACCATAAATGGGAGGAATTGAAATCTTTGCAGTTTCTAGATGCATAGTAGCCTAACAGAGAATCACTAACTCCACCAAAACTGTTTTAAACAAGCAGATCCCCTCTTGCTAGTGTGGGTTCACTGGAGGCCACTAAAAGTCTTCCAGAGCAGTCAGTCTCCTTCTCTCTTTCTGGGTGTTTCAGACTTTCCTTTGCATTTGGAATACTGGGCACATTAAAAAAAATAAAACTTGAACCTGAAGAGCTATCTATCTAGGGATTATAACAAATATTACAACTTTGATTTCATGTCATCTTTAACTTGCCGAGAGTTTTGCATTTTTATTGAGTACCTACAAGAACATAGAGAATCCGTGACTGATTTTCATGGTATGCACCCAATTCTCAGTTCACTTGTCACTGGCTCTTGCTGCCTGTGACACGGAGGGACAGCACATTAATTGGCAGTTGTATTAATCGATTGTGTGTCACTGTCTACATTCATAGTCATTACTGTAACCAAACGATTCATCCTGTATTCATCTATGGATTTCACTTCGTAACATTATTCTTCCTTTGACTTCCTTCATGGTTCTTTGTCTCATCAACTCCTACATCATGGGAATGGTGACACAAGCCTGTATACTTGGGCAGCAGAATATTTTTAACAAACTGATATCAGGGGGTTAACTGTCCTTTATAACAGCCACTAGCCATCTTAGTAGTGAGACTAGTTGACCAGCTTGGAGTAAAGAGCACTGATGCTTGCTACGGAGTTAAAGGATTTCAAGCAATGCTTCGGCTTCTGTAATTGTTCTGCTCGTTACCGGTCAATGTCTTTGTTGGACAGGCACTGCAGTGTGAAGTTTATAAAATACATTTGCTTTGTTGTACATAATTAACAATGAAATCCCTCTCTCCTCTCTTAGTCTACACATATTTTATTTCTTTCTAAACTTATGACATCATAGAGTGATCCTTTTCTCCAGGATACCTCTTTCTTTCTTTCTTTCTTTCTTTCTTTCTTTCTTTCTTTCTTTCTTTCTTTCTTTCTTTTGTTCTTTCTTTCTTTCTTTCTTTTGTTTTTTCTTTCTTTTGTTCTTTCTTTCTTTTGTTCTTTCTTTTGTTCTTTCTTTCTTTCTTTCTTTCTTTCTTTCTATCCTTAATATATGCAGTCATACATACATACATACATACATACATACATACATACATACATACGTACATGCAAACCTAATACATATATTAGGTTTGTTTTATTTGTATCAGTATTTTGCTTGCACATGTGTATGTGGACCATACCCATTACCAAACCCTGGAGATGCAAGAAGAAGGAACTGAAGTTACAGATGATTTTAACTACTGTTTGGGTGCCAGGAATTGGAATCAGGTCTTCTGAAAGAGAAACTAGTTGCTCTTAATTTCTTAGCTATATCTTGATCCCCTCTTCTTCTCAATCCTAGCTCTCAGATCTGCCAACAGGTTTTTTTTTTTTTATAGTTTTAAAGCTTGATTTACTCTCTATTTTGTTGTATTATACATGGCCAACAACTTTATCCCCCCTTCTTTCTCATTAATTATGTTGTTTGTTTGGTGAGAGGGTGGGGAGATTCTTATGAATTATCCCAATGCCATTTCTGTACACTTTGATTTTGAGAAATAGATTATATCACCTCAGATTTAATGCCTCATGTTGACTCCTCTGCTGCCTAGGAATTCCAACAGAAATACTTTACACCAACAGTCTGAATGCAAAGGAAGTCACATGAATAGTATTCACTCAGATTGTTTGTGGTGAACGTCAGTCTTACATATTGCCTTCAGTACTGTGTGATTTACACTCCTGCTGAGGTTTCAGTCAGTTGAGTAAAAAACTCCAGAGAATTTGAGCATGGGCTGTTCAGAGGCAGTTTTTCTTCACAACATGCATACATTTGACCATAGTCAAACACAGATTTATCACTGGCCCTCCCTAGTCATTCATTAGTATGTTTCAGCTCCACCCTTCGAGGTTTTATAAACTGACACATGTCGGATCACTTGAGACTTAAAATCTAAGTAAACAATTGTAAGGATGTTGATGGTAACTGAAGAGCTAATGCATGGCGGAGTGCTGCTCCCACTAATGTGAGTAGACAGACCTACAAATCATGGCTAATACAGCTCTTACAACTTTGTTCCCATGACCTTTAGAACTCCATTGTCGTATGTGCCTTGGACACTGCACATGCATATGCATATGGATGAGAAGCGGATGGGAGGTGTGGGCTCCATACTTTCTAGGGACTCGGATGGCAGCTTGTGACTTATTATTGGGAACCCACAATATAAGGTCCTGATTTATGAAGAGAGTATATCTCTTTGCACACAGTTCTGTATATACAAGTTATTCTTTACAGTTTACTCCCAGGATAGCAGATAATGAATGGGAGTAAAATAAGAGGACCTCCAATTCAAGGCCTGATGCTGTAGCTGTTTCTATTCAACCTTATATATGTTCATACTTTCTCATCAAGTGAATTCCACCATACATAAAACAGAATTGGCATTATTTTCAAATTAGTGATAAGAAGATTAAATGTCATACAACAACTGAAAGTCATTTTTATTTAGGAAACACTACAATTTACTTAAATCAAGACCTTTCTCTATATTCTATTCTTATCCATGCCCAATAATGTTTGCTGTCATGCTTAATGTCTTGCTGTGCCATGCCAGCCCAAAGAGACAATGCTAAGAACCACAGCCTTCATTGCCTCTGCTGTTTGGTTGAGCCCACTTCTGCCTATCTTCAACCACCATGCCTTAGATGGGTGTATTTCACTGTCTCCAATGAGAGCCAATCCCTGTACTCACAGCATTGGTTCCAGCTTTGTCTTGCCTTCCCCACATTCTCAGTGACTTTGTGACATTTGGGAAACTACTAAAGCCCTCAGACCCATAGTCTCCTCACATAAAAGATGAAGATGGTATTATGTTCCTCAAGTTGTGTGTCTAGAAAGGTGATAGGGCCAAGATAAGTTCACTAAAAATGGGAATGATTTTTAATGGTGATTAATGATACATGGAAATTTCACTCCTCTCTCTCCTGAGTTTCTAAACGAAGAGAAAATGACTTTAATGATAAATACATCTTCTTTCATAAATGCAGATGTTTGTCAATAGTTTGTAGAAAAAAATATCTGTGACTTTTCTCTGTCTGTGATGAAGCCAATAGAATTAATTTCACTTTATTTTCATGAGTCACGTGCTCTCTCCCCTCACTCTCTCCCTTCTCCTGTTTGGTCTTCAGCACAGATGGGTACTGCTTCACGATGATAGAAGAAGATGACTCTGGAACGCCGATTGTCACCTCTGGATGTCTAGGACTAGAAGGGTCAGATTTTCAATGTCGCGTAAGGAAGATAACTTGAATTTACTTTGTAACTTGTGTTGGCCAAATAAAGTAATCCTTTTGTAATTGATATCCCATATTTCATAATTTGCAAAATAATTGAAAATTCTCAATAGTCAATTCTTTCTTCATTTTCAAACCATGGTTTTTTTTTTTTAAATTAGCTGTCAACATATTGCTTAGTTTCCAAATAGAATATCTTTAAAATCCAGATTATTTATTGATTAAAATGAGACTTCACTATTTGTTTATTCAATATACTCTGGCTGCTACAAGTACAATAATATTCTATTGAAATGGAAATATTGTAGCAATACATTATAATTTGAAATAAGTTTTCTGATGGAAACTTTTTCAAGATTTTGAGCAAAATTATTAGAGTATTAAATGTGTTCTTCAGTGACAGTCTGTTACATTTTCGATGGTCTGACATGGAAATATGACAGACAGCCACTAATAGTTGTTAGCATTTCGTTTTAGGACACTCCTATTCCTCATCAAAGAAGATCAATTGAATGCTGCACAGAAAGGAACGAGTGTAATAAAGACCTCCACCCCACTTTACCTCCCCTGAAGGATAGAGGTAAGAGGGGTGAGGGGGCTTTGCTTACATAGGATGAACACTGGACTCTGTCTTTTCGCCAAATTCATTGGTGCCTTGACAATGTTTGCTTTTGATTGGTTTTATTACCTACTGCTGGAGTAGAGGGCTGACATCATGACAGTCAACAAATGTGCAAAGATCATGGCTTGGTGGCTGTATATATCGGTGTTCTTAAGATCCGTGTTGGCTTCTCCTCACCTCTCTCCAGATAGATCCAGCTCTGAGAGCTTACTGTGAGCTGCTAGGAGGTAGAGAAAGTAAATAGTGCTGCATACGTACTCCGTAAAATCATTCAGAATTGGGACTTAATTAAATATACTGTGGCATAATATGCTTTTGAAAAATAAAGACCTTATAAATGACTAAATGAAAGATTGTTTGGTCTACCACATTTATTTTATCTCCATTACAAACTGGTTTTTATTAAATTAATAGCGTATTTCTAAAATGGGTCATGTGTTTAAAAGTTTTAATTTCCATGCTTGCATACTTTGGTGTATTTAAAATGATAACTATTGCATATTTAAAGACATTTTTGGCATGCTTTTTGACAGCAGTCTCTATATTTCCTTTCCCTTCCTTAAGCTCATCACAAATAAATGATTTATAAGTGTTATAGATTCCTAATTCCTATGTGCATAATTTAAAATGAAACTTCAAGATTGTCATTATTTCTTGAGAGTGTATTAACTAAAAAACATAGCAGTGTTTCATATTTTTGACAGCGTTTCATAAATAAATTCCCATTACAGCATTGAAGCTTTTCAGATTTATTCTAGAAATTCACATAAGAAGTTCACAGTTTTCGTTATTTCACTTTCAAGCAACATCCTAAGTGTTAGAGACACAGATATTGATGAGGAAAATATTGCTTGCAAAAATGGTATGCTAAAATGTAAGAATTACCATGGAAAAACTTAATTTACATTTGGTCATGGGTATCTCACTAGTACGGATAGATTACAAATCATATTAAGAATGGTTTAGTAACTTTTCTGTTTGCTGTAATAAAATACTCTGACAAAAAAGCAACCTTGAATAAAGAGTTTATTTTACTTTTAGTTCTAGAGATACGCATATATACAAATACACACATACACCCCCCCCCACACACACACACATAGAGGGAGAGGGACAGAGACACAGAGAGAGACACAGAGAGACAGACAGAGACAGACAGAGACAGAGAGCAAAGAAAAATGGAGTCAGGCTATCCAAACTCAAAGTCCACCCCACCCCCCACCCCGTCCCTGTGATGTGTTTCTTCCAGCAAGTCTTTACCTTATAAAGGTCCCTTAATCTTCCAAAACATCACCACCAGCTGAGGATGCAGCTCAAACCCACAATCCTATCCAGCACTATCACAACCCTGGCCCCCATGGGCTTATGGCCATTTCATGATACAAAATGCAGTGTCCAACTTCAAAGGTTTACATATTCTTTAACAGCTCCAATACTGTTCAAAAGTGCAAAGTCTCTTCTAATACCCAAGCGTGTCTTTTCACTGTCATCCAATATTAGAAACAAACACATAAACCCAAATTATATGCTTTCAATATCCATAGAGTATGCATACCCATTCAAAAATGAAGAGATGGGACCATAGTAAAGAAAAATTTGACCCAAGAAAAATGAAAACCCATCAGTGTAAAACCCAGCAGAGTTCTCTTCACATTGTTTAGATGACTACTCCTCTACCTTTGCAGTATGCAGCATATCTCTCTTCCTTGGCTGGTTCTACTCCTGATATACAACCTTCCCAGGCATGTGACCCACTGTTCTGGCATCTCCAATAGCTTGAGAGTCTCTATTGAAACATAGACTTCATTTTTATACCTTTGGAGCCCTCACAGGACTTTCAATATACTATGATACTTAGCCTTAGATATTCTCTGAGATCATGGTGGAAGGTCCCATGATAGTCTCAATACTATATCTTTTTGTTCAACCAAAAGTAATATAATATGGACAAGAAGTTTATCTACTACCAACCAAGGGTAAAGCCTAGTTACCTTTGACTGTGTTTATAAACAGGTTTTATATGCTGAATCCACTGAAAAGTGTCCCAAGATAGTTCCTTTCTTGAAGTAGGAAACCCCTTTGGCTGTCTTCTTTCACAACTGGAACTTTAAGTGGTGCTATGTTGTTTTCAGAGCACGTTTCCTGGTATTCAATGTGGCCCAAGAGGGTTCTTGTCAGTGGTTGTAATCTTGTAATTACACTCTTTAGCACACAGCTTGGCTGGAATCTCAAGCTTCCTAGTATTCTTTTCCTTCCCAAACTGCATTTTAAAATTTCTTTTGCATAAGGGTCATCAAGAATAACCATGCCATGGACTGCACACCATGCTGCCTGAAATATCCTCTGCCATAGAAATTAGCCCATTTTTTTTTTAAAGTTCAGACTCAAACAAATTTTCACCCCTATGTAGAATGCAACTAAATTCTTTGTCAAAATATCACATGAATGGCCACTAGCCCAGTTGCCACTGGAGACCCATTAAAGAGATGTCTCTCCATTGTCTCAGGTTACTCAATACTCCTGTCTTCCTAGCATACCCAAGAATGGCCCATTAAGCTCTGCCCACAGCACTTTCTAGCCTGAAGTACAAACTCTTCCACATCCCTCCAGAAAGTATCATGGTCAGGTTCACCATGGAACCAAATCTACTGTGCTGCTGGCAATTTCTGTATGAGTTATTTTAATGTGCTATGGTAAAATATCCTGACAAATGGCAGCTTTGGGGAGAAATAATTTAGTTTAGCTTCCAGTGTCCATACAGTCAGTCCATCATGGTGTAGAAGGCATGACAGCCAGAGTGTGAGTTTGGCTGATCATAAGGACATCACGGAGCCAGTTCTGTATCAAATAGAAGGATAGCACAGTAGCTGCAGAAAAATGACACATGAACAAGAATCAAGGACACACAGGCATTTACTAAAAGGGTGAGACAAAATGTTAAATGAAAATTAAAATGACTAATGCAAACCAGACATTATACTAAGTATTACATTAACTGAACCATTTGAATCTTATGAGGTATTGACTCTTGAGGTATTGGGGATAGATATTCCTATTTAAAGATTAAAAAATTGTAGTATGAAGGCTGTGGCAGAATTAAGTTTTCTTATGTATCAGTTGGTGATTCTTTCTTGTCTCTCAGAGGAATTCCCCCCTTGCTTGCAGAGTTCCTGGTTGTTTCTACTCTCTGTGATGGTTGATTGGCAGCACAGTTAGAAAAGTTCTATCCTAAAAGGGCCCCAGGTGCTGTTCTCCTCTTCTTGGATGTCTGGAAGCATTTCCTTCCAAGAATATTCATGTTAACACCCCCAAATGCAGGCAATGACAGAGTAACACAAGACCAAGATGAAGAACGGAAATGGGTTAGTTGATAAGGATCATCTCTTCATGAGCCAAGACAAGCAGGCAGTGCATATGACTGCAAAACAGGGTTACTTGGGAAAAGAAAAGGGAAATACTGAATAATGTTAGCCTTAAGTACAGCGCTGGATGGTAAAGGAAAACTCCCTTAGGTCCTTGAGGTTTCATTCCTGTCATAAGTCAGAAATGTAATGAGTAACAAAAGCACGGTCGGCAGTTCCCAGTCTGAGCTCTGTGTCTACATGAAAAGGGAAAGAGGAAGAGAGTTTTAGCAAAATTATAGCATAGATGTGAGAAAGAATTCTGGACTTATGTATTGAAAATTCCTTCTGATCCTGAGGTTAGATTTAATCTTAGTAGAGAAACATTCTCTTTGGATTCATAAACATGTAGAGTTGTCCTCAAATTTGGAAATTTAGTATAAGCTGTGTTTTCTAATAAGGTTCCATTCTTTAGATGTAGATGTAGGGCATAGAAGATGGAAGCTTACTAAAGTAACATTGTATACACTTGTAGAGTTTTACTCTGAAGATCATATGACAGTATTTTCCAAACAATGTATGTACTAATTGTTACTCCCTTTTGTAATGGATTCTTGGATGGTGCATCAGTGGTTGAAGCTCCTTTTCCCTGGGCTACTTACAATGGTTCTGAACTGGATAATTGGAAAAAAAACAAAACTACTAATTTCTGATGGTTTTCATTTAGTCTTTTGAGATGAAGCCTACTTTCATTCATATTTACAGGTAGTATAGATCATAAATAAGTGTTAAATGCATATTTTAAACTGATGAATATGTTATATCAATGACCATTCTCAGATTTGTTGAGAGAAAGTGTAAAGGTCTGTGGTTTAGAATTTGCAATAATTAATCCAACCATTCTATGCAACACTGCAAAGAAAGTTTACTTTCAACTAACCTGTTAGTGCTCCAGCTATTACAGTTATATAATTATTTGTGAGGTAGTATCCTTGTTCATAGTATTTGTAATAAGAAGTCTGAATTATTTAAAAGAGGATAACATAGTAACATTGTTCTACAACCTCAAGTGGTGGTCTAAACTAATACAGGCACATAAAATTAAAAGAAAATGTGAATGCAAGTGTGTGGGCATGTGTATGCATGAGTATTTGTATGCATGTGTATGTATGTGTATATATGCATATGCATGTGAGTATTGTTTTGTGTAAGGGGTGATCAGAGATCAAGAGAATTATATCACACATGATAAAATATAAATAAGAACTGTGAGTGAAGGACATATTGGAATGCCTTACAATTTTTGTCGAAATAACTAAAACAATTACTGATAATGAATTAGAAATTGTTTCAGTCTTTTTAAGGGGTATTTGGTAGTATCCATGAGAAGATTTGTAATGTCTGTCCTCTGATGTAATAGTTTTATATCTAAAAATGTCAAGTAGATACGGTTATAATTAGAGATATATATGTAAATTATGTAATTGTATGGATTATAGAAATTCTACATTATAGCAAAATCTCTTAAAAATATCACAATAGAAAGTTGATTTGTAATTAGGATGTTTCTATGCGAAATACCATTTCATCTTTGAAAATAACTTGTTACAGAAAATATTCACAATATATAAACAAAATATCTGCCAACATAGTGGCCAGTATTGTTATCTTAACTCTTGGGAATCTAAGGGAGAATGAAGTTTGAATCAGTCTGGGTAACATAATACTTTCCCTATAGAAGACAGAGAAAGGAATCTAATTACAAGATGATATAGTATCCTTTGTGAGATACATTTTTGTTTACTGAAGTGATACTATAATGCCACACATGCAGGTTTTGTCAATAAATTGCTAACAATGTAGTGATTTCATCCACTTTAGTCAATTGGTCCTTTAAAATTTTTTCATGAAATATATAGTACATTTTATTGAAAAAGTCACATTTGGGTAAATGAAAATCTCCTGCCAAAATTTGAATATGTCTTATCTATATAGGGGAACAGCTGGGAAAACATCTCCTACTGGAGGAAGTCATACCTTATAGTTCTCCCTTTTACAACTAAGTAGCACCCATCACTTTTCCAGGAGCATACAGTACCTTTCATAAGGTGGCTAACTCTGCTACTGTGAAACTGTTTAAATAGCCCTCAGCTACTGTACCCTCCTCCCCCGAATCACCTGGGATGACTAGTTTAAAAAAAAAAGAAGGCATTGAAGATATTATGAATAAATATTTCTGGTTTTGGTCTCTTAAAAAATTCTAATCCACATGAAGCTTGAGAAAGCTTGTTTTAAGCAAATCTGATTTGTCAAGAACTCGAGTTCATACAAAAATGCACTATGTACTCATATCTATCTTTTACAGGATTTCAGGGATCCTTGGGCTTTGCCTCTATCAGAAAGCAACTTTGGATATAATGAATCTAGAGTTGTTTTTGTTTCAGATGCCAGGTGAGAAGAGCCTGCAGACCCAGCACCTGACTCTGGGGGCGAAGCAGCTTGTGCACTCATGTTAGGCTCAGGCACCCATTTGCTTCCCTGGTATTCTTTCTATGGGTTTATTCTGTGTCAGCTTAATTCCTTCCATAGAGAAGATTTACGCTGTTAAAATAAATATTTAGCTGAGTGGATTCATCTATGTCGGACTGTATCAGCAACAGCCAAACATGCTATTTTGAGTACATATGTGTGGTTTTTTTTACAACTCATTAAAATTTTTCCCTATTTTGCATTCCCCTATTTGATACCTTGTCATTAAGCTTTTGGAAAAAGAGTTCATCCCTTTTAAGTAAAAATGTAAGTTGTTCCATGGCTTTCTTTTTCAGATTTTGTTGATGGACCCATACACCACAAGGCCTTACTCATATCTGTGACTGTCTGTAGTTTACTCTTGGTCCTCATTATTTTGTTCTGTTACTTCAGGTAAGTATTTGATATGTACATGGAGTTTCACACTCTTAGTGAAATCCCTATGTGAATTTTTTACTGTTCTTGCCTGTAAGCTTCTTGCAGCACAGCTTTCTTTGCCCCTAGATCTTAGGTTTATCTGAAAATAACTGTTGCCATTGATAGAGATTCACCCCCAACAAAGCTATAAATAATTGCCTGTCTCATATCTGTTTCAGACATTATTCAGTTAAGATTTTCATCCCTAAGGAAACATGGATAATTGGAAAATTTAGTGACTAGCTATGACTTATGTTTGATGCTGATTAAATAAAAAAGTATGGGAGTCAGAATGCTTTCAGTAATTTCTTATTTCCTGACTACAAATTTCTCTAGTATTATAATTTTTATAGAGTAAACATTAAAATAAACTGTTTAGTTATATTTAAGGTTTTAGTCAAGAAATTATTTCCCACTTTGTGAAATATAAAGATTTAAATGTCTATACTATTTGAGCATCCAAATATTTAACTGTAACATTCTATAGTACATCAATTAGACATTGAAGACATAACATGTTAATATTAGCATGTTTTAAGGTTTTAGTTTTATGTCACGGTTATTGTATTATCTTTTGCATCATTTTATGTGAAAGAATTCCCTGATATACTTTTGTTAAAAAAGATTTATTTATTTATCTAGTTTTGTGCATTGGTGGTGTTTTGTCTGTCTGTATGTCTATGTAAGAGTATTGGATACCATGGAATTGGAGTTACAGACAATTGTGAACTGCCATGTTTATACTTGGAATTGAACTGGGGTTCTCTGGAAATGCAGCTAGTGCTCCTAACTGCTGAGCCATCTCTCTAGGCTCCCTGACATACTTTAATAAATGAAAGAAGAAGAAAAAAAAAACCCTGGATATTTAAGTACTTAGGGAACTTAAAGGAAGTTCTAGAAAACGGATATTGGAGCTATTTGGAAATGCTAACAGAGTATAGTATACTTATATATAACGTTTAGAAGACAGAGAGAAAAAAAATTGTACAGGACTGAGTGAGAAATATTCCAAGGGTAGCAAAGAGCGTTTCATCTTGTGTTTATTGCTAAATTTCATGATTAATGTTTGTCTGCGATGTTTTATATCTGTGGTTGCATTTCTGTGTTTAAACTTATCTCCCTTGTCCGTGCTTAGGTATAAAAGACAAGAAGCCCGGCCTCGGTACAGCATTGGGCTGGAGCAGGATGAGACTTACATTCCTCCTGGAGAGTCCCTGAGAGACTTGATTGAGCAATCTCAGAGCTCGGGAAGTGGATCAGGCCTCCCTCTGCTGGTAGGAGAAGATTATTGCATGGATCCCAAGGAAACCTGTTCTCAGACAGAATGTCAGTTTCTCTTTACTTAAATAGAGCAGCAGACAAGGAGAAGGCTCAGCGCCTGTCTGGTGTCAGAGCTTAGTCATGGGGCACCCTGATAACATTTGATGTATTGAGGGTGAAATTATTGTTTTTTTAATGTACGTGTCTTTTTACCAGGCAGACCCTCAGACATCCTGATGGAAAGTAGATTAAAAAAAACAATACATGTGGGCCCTCTGCACTCTGGCTTTGGTGAGGATTGATTGCATTTCTGTACTTTGACCTGGCTTTTGAAGGCAAAAGCATTATTACCATGAGCCTCTGCAAAGGAAGAGGGCTGCGTACCAGCTGTAGGATGAGATTGGAGGCTGAGGTCTGTCTTTTCCATCCAGGAGAGCTTGAATTTCTGATAGCCAGCACTTCCAACTGTGACGAGAACGTGTTCCTTCTAAGACACTTGCTTGGCCGAGAAATGTACTCTATTCTTTTATAGATCACAAAGTAAGATTGGAATTAAGGATACAAATCATTTCAATGAAAACTAATTTCCTCAGTGAGCATTATTACTTTAGCAAGAGAGGCAGAGAGAAAATATATATTGGGGGGGGGTGCACACACATGCAGTGGCTTGCAGAAACTGGTTCTTCACTCTGTGGTGATGGAGGATTGAGCTCAGGCTTGATGACAAGTGCTTTCAGTTTTGGGCCATCTCACTAGCCCCTTAGAAAATCATAAAATTGACTCTCAGACTTTAGGCTCTGGTTCTGACTTGCACATCTTCTTGTTTCATCGGACAGTCTTGTATTTACCTTTGTAGTTAAGAGTTTTAAGGTCAAACAGAAAACAATCTGTACTTACCATTTTAGTCATTATAAACAGGATGATAGCACTTAGAACTTTAAAAATGGCCTAGGTTCTGATGATCAAATAGTTTTAATTATCATACTTTAAATCTGAATGTAGCAGTTATAATTATTGTTGTTCGTATCTCTGTAGCATTGTATTTTATTTGTAAAGGAAAGTACAAATAGTAAAATCCACTTAGTACTAATGCGTTAGATGTTTCTGCTCTTGGGATTCTGACTGATTTGACCTCAGCTTCTCCTCACTCATCTCATTGAGCTGCAGTTACCTTTCTATAGTCTTTGGCTATTGCTTTTCATCTTTGCAGGGATATAATCAGCCTAACCTCTCCCATTGTCTGTAGATCTTTCTAGGCTTCATATAGATAACATTTACACTACACCTGACTCCTGCCCTTTGTTTCTATTCCCCTACCTCTGACATGAGACCTGCATCATGTCTGTGCAGTTTAGTTATTCTCAAAATAAAATATGGTTCTTGTCTTCACAAATGTAATCGCTGTGTGAAACATTTCTCTAGTTTATGACTCAAGGTCTCCTTCAGATAGGGTGTAGGGTGAGATTTCAGGCTGAGGTCCTTTTATCATTTCTCAGTTACCTAGGCCTAGAATCTGGGTATCCTCTGTCATAACATTGTCTGTTTACTGCTAATGTTGTACCTTCAATGATGTGCTTTATGGGTTGGGATATACTCCATTTTATCACTTCTATCCTTCTGAGAGTCTGTCTATTCTATTAAACAGAGTGCTCAGTGATTAGTGTAAAAAGTTTTACTTTGAGATTTTTACCATCTGCAGGGATCCTTTTTTTGTTTCTAGATTCTAGATCTGCTTTTTATTGCTGCATCAAAAATAGTAGAGAGACAAATTCAGTATTTTATTTAAATTTTTTCATCTCTGTTTTGACCCACAACTCGTCTCAGATTCTTCCCACCTTCCTACTAACCCTACTTCATGTTCTTTCCCTTGTTCTTGTTCTCTCTCAGAACACAAAAGAAAACAAAACAAACAAAAAGAACAGCAGCAAAAAACTAATAATACAAAATACCCAAACAAAATAAAATCCCACAAAAAAGTCATGGACTTTGTTTATTTGTTGGCCATTTCTCCAACGTACAGACTCTACCCTGAAGTGTGGTTCATATAACCAGTGACATTTACTGGACAAAATCAATTTTCCTTTTGCCAGTAGGTATCAGTTGCAAAGAATTCCTTGGTTATGGGTGGGCCCCTGTGTCAACTTCCTCCTATTAGTGCTGGGATTTTTGTCTTTTCTGAACGTGTGCAGGCCCTGTGCATATTGCCATAGTTTCTGTGAGTTTATAAGTGTATTAGTCCTGTTGTGTCTTGAAGATACAGTTTCTTTGGAATCATTCACTGCCTCTGGCCCTTAAAATCAAACAACAGACAATCAAACCCTCTCACCTTGTAAGCCCAAACAGAAAAATGAACAATGTCTGGGATATTTAATTACTATAACCATGACTCTAAAAAGATAATTATTTCATGTGCTTACACACATACACAAACACAAATACACACAAATACTTGGCTTAAGTAGGGTGGATAAATATATATGGGAAAGATTGTACTAGATTTCATTCAAGAGCATTAACATTGGACTGGCAAGATGGCTCAGTAGTTAGAAGCACTTCTGCTCAGGACTAATGTTCTGAGTTCTATCCTCAGATCCAGTAAGAAGACAGAAAATGACTTACTCCTGAGAAATATCTTCTGACCACCACATACACATGCATTGTGACCCATGAGTTTTCTTCTAGTCAACTCCTCTCTCTTTGGGGTTGTGGTTGCACACTGAGGTGAAAGTGCAGGGCAGAACAGAACTATTCATCTCCTGGAAAGAATGTAAAGCGAGAAACGGAGTCTTATACTCCCCAGTATGGGCACATTCCCTGTGACTTACAGAACTCTGACTAGACCCCATGTCTTAACTCCTCACATTTGAAACAAGCTGGAGACCAAACTTTGAACATATAGACCTTTGGGGGGGGGAACTTAAGATAGAAATTATAACCAATTGTTGTAAATGTTGTCTACATACTCAACTTTAAAAAAAAACTGTGAATGTACTTGAGACTGAAAACATGTATGCAGAAAGAGCCAGAAACATCGGTAATATCAACAACTGAAATCAAGGTTTAAATTTCAACCATATGTTCAAGTTTTTTGGCAATGCAATCTCAAAAAGCAAGTAAAATTTTGTTTCTAAGTCTAACTTAATGGCAGGCTATCTCAGAGGTCTGCTGTCTCTGTCCCATTCAGCACTCCCATTACTGTCAGGACATTCATTGGGGAAGACACTGTTTTTCTACAAAAGCAGCAGAGCTGTTTTCTAGGCTGGATTCAGATATTCACAGAACAATGCTTTTAGCATCTGTAAGTTGGATGCACTATTTCTTTAATAACAGTGGCATTTTTTTTCCAAGTGGCAGGCTTAACTGCTTGGTGTCTGGCTCTCAGCTAGTCCTCTCTTGATGCTTCTGTCTTCTTGTCAGGGTAGAGGACATATAGCCTACCTAAGGTCACCTCGTAGAGGACACCTATGAGGCACTCTGAGAGGGAAAAGTTACTTTATGTATTGATGTGTTTGATTGTTTTCACCTCACTTTATGCTTCCTGGACCACTAGTATTTCTTTCTGTTATGGCTTGTTAATTTAGGAAGAGTACCACTTTCATTCTGTTGTTCGTGGCATTAGCAGTTTTACGAAGAAATTCAGGACATCTTTAGTTGATATTATCACTCATCCTGTAATTACAGAAAAATCCTAATTAAGGGAACTGCAGAATAGTGTCCATATCCTCATTCTTAGACTCTGTCATGGTGTCAGGCAGGAGGGATTTAGGCTGCCAGCCCATGGACTAGGAAACGGGAGTGGTTGCTTTTTCACAATTGCGTAAGTAAAGCTTTTGATGTAAAACTATGGATAGGACTTTTTATTTATTATGGTAAGATTTTGTTAGCATCATGCACAAGTTTGCATGTTTGAGGCAGATCTTCTTCTATGTAGACCAGGCTGGCCTTCAACTCACAATCTACATACTTAGTTTCCTGGGTTCTGGGATTATAGGTTTGGCCCCCAGATTTGGATGTACCAAGTTCTTTCTATCTACTTCCTGGTTCTATGAATAGCCTGCATAAGCTAGTCCTTTCAGCCAGAAAAACCATTGATTCCGTAGAGAAGATATATACATCATGCAGACAATGATTTACAATCTATACTACTTAATTAAAAGGTTTCACTTTATTTTTAGGAACTCTTTGTAGTTCTCCACATATTTTTATAAATTATTAATTGAACTTTCTCTCCAGCTTGTTAACTCTTTTGTACCACTTATATTGCTTGAACTGCTGGTTTCTGTCCCTATTTTGTATTTCTTACCATGACAAGTGTCTCTTTCTCTTCAAATACACAATTTTTCTACTATCTTACCATGCTTGCTTAGTCTTCATTTAGTAAATGAGGTCCCTGTTTAAGTCCCTTAAGCAGTCCCTGTAGCTATTTGGTGTTCTACTATTATAGAATAATAATAATTCTGCTAATAATCTAAAGGGATTCAAATCAGTGGTATTTTCTTTTTCCTTAGTTTCTAATGAGCTCTCCTTTTCCTCTATCCCCCCCTTTTTTGTCTTTCTTTGTTCTTCTTCATTTTAGGAGTTTGTTGTTGTTTTGTTTGTTTTTATTTTTTTCTTGTTTTGTTTTCTGTTTTTTGTTGTTTGTTTGGTTGTTTTTTTTTAATTTTATTTTGATTTTTGATTTTTGGTTTTTAGAGACAGAATTTCTTTGTATAATACCCATGGCTGTTCTGGAGTTCACTTTATAGATCAGGCTGGCCTCAAACTCACAGAGACCCCCCTGCTAATGCCTCTCAAGTGCTGGGATTAAGGGTGTGTATCACCATGCCTGGCCACTTTAGGAGAGAGTTTTTATAGATGTCCTTTTGTGTCCAATAATTGTTGTCTTGTTTAACGGAGAATCCATAATTTGTTATGTGGGGGCAAGACTTCCTTCAGAATACTTAATAAATCATTGTATCAGTAGAATTGTTTGGTCCATCAGGTACAAGTTACTATTAAATCATTTGTATTTTTTTTCTATTGAAAGTTGCAATAGACAGAACATCTGATATTCGGAAACAGTATCTGATGATTTAAAATTGACAATCATCTATCTGAAATACATTTTAAAGAGAACAGTAATAATTAATAAATATAAATAACTCATGTGTAGGGAATAACATTGACCACATAATTTTACATGTAGTCATTCCCCCTCCCTCTCCTCTGGAGGAAAGCTTAAACAGTTCTATAGTTCTGTAAATACACTAATGAAGTGTTTTGGGTCTTACCAGGTCCAAAGGACAATAGCTAAGCAAATTCAGATGGTGAAGCAGATTGGAAAAGGTCGCTACGGGGAAGTGTGGATGGGAAAGTGGCGTGGAGAAAAGGTAGCAGTGAAAGTGTTCTTCACCACGGAGGAAGCCAGCTGGTTCCGAGAGACTGAGATCTATCAGACAGTTCTGATGAGGCACGAGAACATCCTGGGTGAGTCACAGTCTGCACTGCTGCATTTGGGGTTTCCTTGCATTCCTCTGTCTTTCTCTTCACATCTGCATATGAACTCATCTGTCTAGACCTGTTATGAAACTTACACTTTCTTTCTGGCATGAGCCCCAGAGCTCATAAGCCTCTGACGTGGACCTCACAGGAGGCATGACTAAGGTGCTTCTGTGGATGGGTCATGGGCTGGAAATGTTATACTCTCTGATGATATTTCTTTTTCTTCAGAAACAGGAAGTACAAATGAAATACTAGAATTTCTTAAGGTTTCTTAGGGATTTGAAGGATTCATGTTTGGATTTAAATGTTGTGAAAAGTTATTGGCATTGTATTTGCAGAGTTTATTTGTGGCAAGAGTTTATGTTGAGAATCGATTTCCCTTTCTTTCCTTCAGGCTAGATGTGATCTGCCTGGGTAATTTGAGTAGGAGAGGACCCAGTGAGTGACTGTCAAATCTTCCATTCAACATGCCTTGCTTGTAACTGTAATCCATAAAGGATTTCTGTACCACTGATCAAAGAGTGGGTTCAAATTGAAACTCTTATTTTTTTCTCTCTCCCTACAATTTTTATCTCCTCTGCATGGTATTAGTACTTTACCACTATCAAGGGCATGTTCAGAAAACTGGGCAAGATGCTAAAACAAAGACAGTGGGAAAGGAAGAATGACTATTTGAGAATATGAATGATTCCTCATTCTGTCCAGGAAACACATCCAATTCTTTTTTTACTCTTTTGCTTTTCAGGGTTCATTGCTGCTGATATCAAAGGGACTGGGTCCTGGACTCAGTTATACCTCATCACAGACTATCATGAAAATGGTTCTCTTTATGACTATCTGAAATCCACCACCCTAGATGCAAAGTCCATGCTGAAACTAGCCTACTCGTCTGTCAGTGGCCTATGCCATTTACACACGGAGATCTTCAGCACTCAAGGCAAACCAGCAATTGCCCATCGAGACTTGAAAAGTAAAAACATCCTGGTGAAGAAAAATGGAACTTGCTGCATAGCAGACCTGGGTCTGGCTGTCAAGTTCATTAGGTGAGTATCCGAGTCAATAGATCCCCATTTTGAGATTATTTTTGAGTGTTCTAGTTACTTTCCACAGCTCTGTCCTATGATAGTTCAGTGGTTGTGGAACACCGTATATTTTAACTTTATTGGAGAGAAACATGTCATGATATTCTTGGTAGAGACCATGTGTTTGGGTCAGTCCTTTTGTTTCCATTCTCATCAGTGACCCGGCTTATGAATTATTCTATATAGCAACATAGCTGTATAGAAAACAGGGGGTTAATGCCCATGCTGAGTGGTTTTGTGTCAAGTTAACACAAACTACAGTCGTTTTGGAAGAAGGAACCTCAATTGAGAAAATGTTTCAACAGGACTCCTTGTGGGACAATTCTTTTCTTATTTTGATTAATGTTTGATGTGGAAGAGTCTAGCTCACTGTGGGTGGTGTCACCCCTGGGCTAGTGTTCTTAGGTCCTATAAAGAAGCAGGCTGAGCAAGCCATGGTGAGCAAGCCAGTAAGCAGTGTTCCTCCATGACTTATGCATCAGCTATTGCCTCCAGGTTCCTACCACTTCCTGTCTTGACTTTTTTGATTGGTCTTATAAGCTGTAAGGTGGAATAAGCCCTTTCCTCCCAGAGTTGCTTTGGGTCAGTGATGTTTTATAACAGCAATAGAGATTTTAACTAAGACAATGCCTGAGAAGCTATGTCAGAATTCTGCATGACATTTGTAAGCATGGGGAGGATTCAAGAAGAACCAGCAGCTGAATGGTGGCAAAGACCATGTTTTATGTGTGGTACAGTAAGGATTACTTCATTGATGTTCGTGGAAAATCCTGTACACCAAGGAACAAAGCAGCTGATACTCAGCGATGTTACAGAATACTGCCCCCAGACACACATACTTGTACTTACTGGTGGCAGTGTTCAAAACATGCAGGCTCCTTGATATGTTGGTAGCTCCTGCACAGTGAGGAGGGTTTCATATTCAGGAGCTGGGACTCTGCCTCTTTCTCTTTTATCACTGTATCTCCTTTTTGCATCCAACCATGGAACCAACACAAAATCACACATTGAAAACATTATTGTTTGTAATTACAATTTTGTTTTTGTAACTCAGTTGTCAAGTTCTCTAGTGTGAACTTTGTAGATTACAACATCTTGTTGCAATGGGCAAAGGTTTGGCAGAGCAGGTGGGGATGATTTAGAAGAAATGGCTCCTTTAGTCTGAAAAGAAAGGAAGATTTTGCTGGGTGAATAAATCCTTGCATCACTAACTACCTTTAGAATGCTCAGTCTAGGCTAACCCGTTAGTACATCTCTGGCCCTACTTGTGAATATTTTCCAAAGAAGATACTACAGTATGTAGAGAAGCATTCGAGGAAGAGCTGGGGTGAGAGTTACCAGAGAGGACTAATGGGTTTCCATTTTCTCCTGAATGTAAAATCTGAGATGGAACTTAATAATGAACTTCGATAAGGGGAGGTCTTTGCCAATTATAGATGACAAATGAGAATTTAAATAAAGTGAATTATGCTCTAAATTTAAGTTTGAGACATGAACCTCACACTATTTAGTAATTTATAGCATTAAATCTATTTTCTCTTCAGAATTCTTTGTGTGTGTGTGTGTGTGTTTGTGAAAGGCAACTCTTTTTAAGTCTAGTCCACAACAAGGAAATAAACATAAGCAATTCATCTGATGTGCCTCTAATTACCAGACTCTACTCTCCTATTTAAATGTCCCCCAAAAAGTCTGAGATGTAATAGCCTTTCTTGTCTTTGTCAGTTGTCTTCTGCCCTCCCTCCCCTGATGTGCTTTATTGAGAAACCATTGCTGTGTGCACTGGAAATCTTGGCTTATGTGCACCGAAACCCTTGGCTCATTGTGACACTACCGTCCCTGATGTGTCACTGTGCTTCAGGCTCCCTCCTCTCTCTTCCCACTGCTTATACTTCTCTTTCATCCTTAATTATTTCTGTTTGTGATATTTCCAGTCTTTTTTGACCTTCTTAACACTGAGTTTGACTGAACCAGTTTAAAACATGGAGTGCCTAATTTTTGAGTTGTCCACTTGGATGAATTTTATCTTCATGAAACTCATGCTTTACCTCAGTTGGTTTTTCTCATAGTACTATTTCATCTAGAATCTCTGGTAAAACCTTGTGCAGTTGCTTCCTTTCTGTCTTTGTGCTTTCCAGACTTTTCTTCGTGCTGCAGAATTTATATTCTTGAAGTGCAGTTTGGCTGTCATCATAATTTCATAGTTTCTCATGGCCTTGGGTGAAAATGTAGTTTGGGTCCCTGGCTGGGGTGAACTCTTTACTGACTTTGGTCCTTTCTTGAGATTCGTTCCCACCATGCTGCTTACCTTTCCCTGTCCATTCTGAACACATTCTACTTCCCACACCCACAAGAGCTTTCAGTGTGCTTTTCTTATCATCTGTATAGCTTGTGCCCCCTTCACTGCTTAGCCACCACCAATCTCCAGAGTAAAGAGACAACTGTTGAAAGTCACTAATGGCCCTATACAAAGTCTCAAGGCATTTCTCCCACCCCTGCAGTGATTACTGGCTTCTTATCTCTTCCTCCTCGTAGAGAGTAAACAGAGCAAATGTCTGTCAAACTTCCATCCTCACTATCTTTGCTGTGACTGTGGACATGTTTTCTGTTTTGCACACTGGGTAATCGAATTACAGATGGACTATGCAAGGAGCAGCAGCATGTTTTCCTAGCTTCAGAGAATGGACACATTCTTCACAACCTTATATTATACCCACATTCTGATTTGTATTTCTTTTACAATATTAAACAGCTTTGTTTTCTCCTTGTATAGCCCATGGTGGCTGATGCCTTGCTTTTGCTTCTAAAGACCCTAGCTTGGACCATCCTGGTCTTTCCACGTGCACTTCCCTAATTTCAGAATCATCTCTCTTCATATTCATCCACACTTACGCAGAAAGACACCACCTTCTGCGCCCTACAACAGTTGAATGGACAGTGTCTGTCTATAGTTATCATTGTTTTCAGATGTGACTCAGTTCTCTGAATACTCATCGGTTCCTTGAGAGCAAAAGTCGTGTCAAATCCACAGTGTGAATCCCTTTCAACTTGACACAGTTACAAATACCAAATACTGCTACTGTTTTAATTCAGCAAATGCAGGGACAAGAAAGGTGAGCCAACACCTTCCTTGGGGATTTTAATTAAAGTGAGTTGTGATTTCTGAAATTTAGTTTTCTTTAAGGGAAACAAATTAAATGATCTCACAAATTTCCTGTAAATCCTGGCTCTAGGAAAAGGAGGAGACAGTTAAAGGATAATTTGGGGTATCTCTGGTATACAAGGTCCTATTCATCAAAGGAGGGGAGGGATTGAGGATGCTGGCTTCACAGCTCATTTCCTTTTCCAGATAGAGGGTGTATTGGATAATTTCAGACATTTTTTTATTTTTATCTCCTATGTGTCAGTGTTTTGACATCTTCCATTTTTAGTCCAGGTTTTAAGCCTTGCTTTACCCATTTGTCTGATTTTTATCTTTTATGATGTGTACTGATGTATGTGTGCACTTGCAGCTGTATAGAGTGCTTTATTTCAGACAGAATCATAGCTAACCCATGTCCATATGTGAATTTCCTGTAAGAACTTAATCTTGCCTGCATAGGTGGTAATTGTCTCTTAGGTAATTTCTGGAAGGTTCCCAGGGAACTTGAGAATCACAGAGAGTACTATTGGTACCTTAGGGACTTTCTGTGAACGTAACACTTTTGCTCTTGTTGGCTTCCTTTGCTGATACATTTCCTGCTCAAATGAGATTTAATCCAGGTGATGTCAGGAGATCCTTGTCCCTGAGGAGGAGAAAGCAACACCATATGCAATGCCTTGAAGTAATGCACACAGCTTTCATGACTCGTTCTCTCAAGCAGCTTTCTAGTACTTTAGTGTCCAAATAAAACATTTTCAATAGGAGAAATAAATCCTGGATCAGGGCATCTCAGGTGTTGAATCTTAAACAGCAGACCTACAGTGACAACACTGGACTGTTGTATAACTCCCCCCACTGGTGGTTGTGAATTCCCCAAATGAAGGAAAGGATTGGCTCCATTTAGCAGAAACTACATTTCCTGAGTCATTCTGATGTCAATTTCTACACTGCTTTTGATGATATATATATATATATAACCAACATGAAATTCATAGAGCTAAGCTCATTACTGATAGTGTCAGTATTCCAAGTAAATGTTTGTTGCAAGTGTCTCCATCTTTGAGGAAGGAGATTTATTACTGATGTTCTGGAATACATTGAGATTCTTAGGAATTTGACTTTTGCAACATTGTTTTAGTTTCTCCCCTTGCTGCTGCAGTACAATACCAGACAAAAGGAAACTTAAAGCTCATTTTAAAGGTGCAGGCTACTATGGCAGGGGGACCAGAACAGTAAGAAAATGTGCAGCTGGGCACACTGACACCACTGTCAGGAAGCAGAGAGAGGGGCACTACCTCCTCATTATTCTTTCCAGGACTCCATCCTGTAGAATGGTGCCACCTACATGTAGTTTGGGGTCATCCTGCCTTAATCAACCCACTCTAGAAACTTGCTCACAGATGTGCTTAGATGTTTCCCTCTTGGGTAATTTGAGAAAGTGTCATTTTGTTAATAAACAAACATTGAGCTCTGGTAAACAGTACTACAGAAAATGCTCCTCCGCACCCAGGGAACTTGTGAATATGCAGAGATAGGCTGAGTAAGTTGGTTCCACAGCCACTGGGAAAATAATTCAGGAGACACGAATGGTGTGTGCATACTCCTGTGTAAGCTCTGCATACCACACCTCTGATACAGCTGACATGACAAGAGATTTACTACTCCTTCTAGTATATTGTTTATAGTTTCACACATCAATTTTATGTCTTATGTATCCAGCACCCCATCTATACACTCTTTTCGCAGCTCTTTAACATGTTCTTTCAAGGAGCTATGTTTAGTTTTCAAAAACTTTGTAGCTTATTCGTTCAAGAAGCTCAGTGTTTACTTACTGCCTTTCACTGTCTGTTAGCTTTCTCTCACCCTGATTTCTCTCCTTCTTTCCTCTGTCTTGGACATCAGTGGTTTCCAACAGGAGGCCCAATCTGAGGTGCAGAAGGCCAGGAAGTGGAGCCCTTGCTGGTTTACTCTGTTCCTAATAGACTCTCATTTCCACAGTGGGTTCTGCTCATGCCCTTAAGGAAACACATGGCCAGTATTTGTTGCCCTAGGGAATGTGCACTGTGCTAAGCTACAAGGTAGAACTTTCCGTTACTAGCTCTTCTTGCCAGAATTCCTGGTGTAGACTTGTGATTGGAAAGCTTAGTTAATACAAGAGATACAATGCATAATACGGCTAGCAGAGGTATTATTTTAAAACCCCCTTATTCTCCACTTTCAAACTACAAACCTTTACCTGAGCTTAAGCAGTACTCTGAGCACATGAGACACAGGCTACGAACTAGGCCTGTGGCTGTTTAGGGATGCCCAGCAAGCAGTATAACTAGGAATTGAATCAGCTTAGGTAGAAGAGTGCTCTGGCTTCCCTGAGAGAATGAGTCCACGTAAGATTTCAATTTTTATTTTCCACAAGTGACAGCATCCTAAATGAAGCTGGTGGTAGCATGCACTTCCCAGCTGTGTGCATTGTAGGCTTCACATTTCAAATCCTACTTTAATAAGAGTACTTATGCTTTAACCTCTCTTCTAGCCCACCAGAGGGAGTGGAAAGGAAAGGTTAATAGGGCAAAGGAGGATGTGGACCTGTTTAGAAATAGTTCATTGAAGTAAATCCAGTCTGTGTTGTCAGGATATTAGCAGTTCAGTTCATATGAATCAGCAGTGGTAGCTTGATCTACTCAGAAATACCATTTATGATTCAGCAACAGCAGTTTAATCCAGAAGAAACTGAAAGGCTCTGCCAATTGGCCTGAGTCCATAGAAACAACAAGAAGCTGCCGGAACACCACCAAAAGTTCTTGGGTATGTTTCTCTCTATAAAGTCATGACAAATGATGACCAGCAAAGAGCATCAATTCAAACCAATATCCCACAGTGTCGTCCACTGTCTGTTGGGTTACATTTGTACCCTTTCCAAACATCACGTGTCCTCTCAAACATCTGCTCTAGCACAGCATCACACGCCCTTTTTTCCTGGCTGCCTCCAGAAAAACATCACGTGTCTATTCTCAGCAAAACATCCTCTCATAAGACAGTTTCCAGAAAAAAACATCATGTGACACAACTGAGACATCAAAGAAACCAGAAATTTGGACTTTAGTGTAAGGTTTCCTTGATCTCTTCTCCACACAGTCCTGCCTGGCACCCTTAGTGGATACAGTAGCCTCACTCCACTGCTTGTATCTATCATTGTCTTTCTTCTCTGTGTATCTGTTGTGCACACACACTATATCGAGTTATTCCCCCATTGACTTCATCCCTACAAGAAACAGTAGCCAGGAGAATTCATACTTCCTCTACATCATCCTGGTCTGGACTAGGAGAATCGCTTGATCTCAGACAGTTAGGAAGCCCTTTGACATCCCTCTGAATCTCTGATATTTATTTTTACTGTCATAACACTGCCAGCCAAGTGACAGGTCAGAAAGGCAGGCTTGGCATACAATTTGAAGTTCAAATAAAAGGAGGAATTATATATCCCTTCAGAAATTGAGATACTAAAACAGAAAGTGAGAAATTGTAAAATGCCTGGCAGAAACGAAACTCTTAAGAGAAATTTGTGTCTCTATGTTTTTAATTATCTTTAATCATTTTTTTTTACAGTTCAGTCAGTCAGCCCTCTGACAGTTCCTCTTCTCATTCCACCTTCCACACCTCTAGGAGGATGTCCCAACCCCCTCCCCACCCAACCCACCCAACCCCACACTTCCAGGCCTCACAACTCCCTTGGGCCTCTAGTCTCTCTCCAGGGTTAGATATGGTACATCTTCTCTCACTGAGGCCAGACCAGACTGTCCTCTGCTGTGTATATGTCAGGGTCTTATACCAGCTAGTGTAGGCTGCCTGGTTGGTGGCTCAGTGTCTGAGAGAGTCTTAGGATTCTTAAAGACACAAATCTTCTGGAATACATATCAAAGGGAGGCTCCAAGAAATTTGTATCTCTAAACCTATCAGAATATTGAAACAATGGACCCCCAAAGAAATGGGAACTTTTCTGGGAATCTCATGTTTCGAAAAGAAACAGGCCACAGCCAGAGAAGAATTTGGCCTCCAGAAAGAGATATCAAAGATTTTATCAGCATTAACCCAGACAAGGGTGGGTCAGTAGTGGGTGAGACCACACTTTGAAGAGTTACATAGATATGTATATTCTTGACCTTGTATTGGAATTAGATCTCAAGACGGGCTTGGGGGGTTTTCTGGATTTCTGTCCTTTCCAGAGTGTTCACCTTGCATATATCTCCTTTTCTGATTAAATAATAAGTCTTTATCCTCTGAATGCTTGTCTGCCACAGCCTGTCAGGGTTCTCAGAAGCTTGTTTTTTCTCTGGTATTCCCTCTTTACATTTCTCACACATCCATAGAAGAGCTTCCCCCATCTTGCTGTAACTCCTTCTTTGACATACTTACCAATGTATTTTAAGTTTGTCTGGATATATGGCTTTCTTTGTTCTGTAAAAACTATAACACTTTTATGAAACCACTTGTACATTGGAACATGGAATTTTGGATTAGCCTAAGCCTATGTTCCCTCAAAATAGTTCCAGAATAAACTACCCCTGTTCCCTTTATGATGATATCTGTGGTTTTAGTATCAGCATTATTAATCTTCAAATTACACATTTTCTAATTCTATTTAAGTTTATAACCCTTTGGCATACACATTAAGAAGAACAAAAACCTGATTAGATCTAGTGGGAATATTGATTATGAAATTATAATTGAAGGAGACAATTTGTTCCTGTACTTCTCTAGAGCCTCCACCTCTGCCATCAGGCTCTGATTATTAACCCCAACTCTTTTCTACAAGAAAAGTGAAGAGGACCTTCTCACTTTGTCCATGGGAAAGATAAAGAGCTCATATTTCCTTGGTATTTAATGCAGAACCTACATTTATGACAGAGTATTTTCAGTTCTTAGCAGAAATCTGTATTTTTTTGTTAATTTTATCTAGTTTATAAATGACTTTTTAATTTCATGGTCTTGTGCCTGTAGCTTACTTTAGTCCTTGAAATATAGAATTTCCAGTCTTTGATTTTACTAGATTATATTAAATATACTTATATATATGCGTATATTTAATAATGCCTATATATATATTATTTATGATCTATTATAAACACTCATAAGACATTTCAAAGGACAGTTGTGTTACAATTGAATATTAACAGATGATTACAGCTTGCCTTTTTCTCTTGTATTTTTTTTTCAACAGAAATAAGACGTTGAATATACTCTTGTTCCCTTTCCTAATTTTATTGCTTTTTATGTCTCCTAGAATTCACCAGCATCCTGTTGATAGTTCCTGTACACAACCTTATGATTTGATAATTCACTTGTGTGGCCCTTACACCATCTGCTCTGGCTCTTTGGGTTTGGGTTACTCTCTCCTTCTCCTTGAATCTTTAATAATATACATCTTTTCTGCCAACTTTGTCTCTCACTGTTTTACACTCCTGCATAGGAGAGGAGGCTGGAATAGGCTGAAGACCCTCACCCTTTCTGCTTCCTTCCTTTCTTTCTTTCCATCTTTCTTTCTTTCTTTCTTTCTTTCTTTCTTTCTTTCTTTCTTTCTTTCTCTCTTTCTTTCTTTCTCTCTTTCTTGTTGACTTACTTCAGTGAACCTCTCTCTACTCCCTTCTTATAAGTATGACAGCTTCTGAATCCACTTTCTTCCTTTATTTTTTGTATACCCACATTCAATTTAACTTCCATTTTTGGTCTTGAAGATTAATAGAAGCTTGTTTTTATCTCTGCTATTACTTGAGAATAGGTATGATACTACTGAAAGTCATAGAGAAGTCCCTTAATTACTTCTTTTTGGTTTGTTTTTGAGATTGTAATTTAATTACGGCATTTATCCCTGCTCTTTCCTTCTTCCAAACCTTCCTATATGCCCTATCCATTCTTCTCCAAATTCTTTGCATTTTTTACTACACATAAGTGCATGTATATATTTGTATATAGTAAGTGCTGAGTCCATATAACGTATGCTTTCAGGACTGACAGTTTGAACTAGATGACCATTTGGTGTGCTCTATCTTGAGAACCACCTTTCCTGCTTCAAGCTTAAATAAGTGCCCTATGGCTCTTTGTGTATGGTTTCTTGGTATCTTCCTGTTAAGCTCATGATTGGAAGGGATGCCATCTCATCTTATCTGACTCTATGTTATCTGATCTGATCTCATCCTATCTCATCCTATCTCATCCTGTCTCATCCCGTCTCATCCCTTCTCATCCCTTCTCATCCCTTCTCATCCCTTCTCATCCTGTCCCATCCTGTCCCATCCCATCCCATCCCATCCCATCCCATCCCATCCCATCCCATCCCATCCCATCCCATCCCATCCCATCCCATCTTATATGAAACCTGGTAGTATCCAGGAGTTACCTGTAATTAGCATCTTTGTTGTTGTTCTTTTTTTTTAATGTGGTACATGAGACATTTCCTATTAGGTTAATACTAATCTTTTGCAAAATCAATTTGCTCAACAAAATTCCATCTATCTGTTTAGGTAGATCACCTTCCTTTTGTGTCTTTCATATAACAGCTTTGCATTTTTCTTTAAGGGCTGATATCAGCAGGATTTGTCCTTCCTACTTCATTTTTTACCCCTGACTTGGTACAAGCTAAGTCATTAGTGAAGATAAACTGTGACATTTGTGTTTAGGGCCATACCACATATCTATAGCAGGTATTCACAAACTTAAAATCTTTACATTGCCAGATACTTCTCCTGGAAGATGTTTTCTGCTACTCGTAGGGAAGATGCTCTTCAGATACTATTGGGAAATCCCAGTGGCAAAGGAAAGGAGAAGAAATGGCTGTCTTTTTAAGCATGCATGTGGAAGTAGGACTGCTGTCGTGGCAGTTGATAGATCTTGAAAATCTTTTGTCATTTTCTTTTGGCCTTGTTGAGAGGCAAAGAATTTAGAGAAGAGGGGTGGAGTCTAGAGACAAATCTTACTAGTGTCATTTGGTAGCAATTACCTTTCAGTTTCCCAGCAGAGATGTAGCTTACCACAC
This sequence comes from Grammomys surdaster, assembly GCF_004785775.1. Lineage (NCBI taxonomy): Eukaryota > Metazoa > Chordata > Mammalia > Rodentia > Muridae > Grammomys > Grammomys surdaster. Next base: position 688,693 of record NW_021621323.1, read on the forward strand.
ATTCCCTAACCACTGCCTGGTCTCTCAGATTCCAGTAGGCATAAAGGATCTAAGAGTTGAGCTGACAAAAAAATCTCTATCAACTGATGCCAGAATGCACCTACAATTTTCCTGATACTTTCTTGGGTGACCTAGGCTAAGATGATTCTTGTTTTCCTTTCTCAGTATATAATCTTGAATATAATTAGAGCCTATAATTATCTCTTTTCCTATATTATTTTTGTGTGTCTAGAACCTAAGATTCCCTAGTTGGGACAGCCACTGCATTCTTCTAATAATTATAAATGACACATTGTAACATGTTCAGATACGTGTCAATTCAATACCTCCTTTGTACACACAAAATATTTATTAGTGGAATAGAGGGGGAGAGAAGCTTTTCTTTATTGGTTCTTTTAGAGTTATCAGTTTCATACAGTGTATTGGGTGGTGTTTTTCCATCTGAAAATTTCTAGCTTTCCTTTAAATGTATACCTGGCACACTTTTCTTCCTCACAAACCATTCCTAAGATGTTTTAGCCAAGTTGATATATGTCCTTACCAGCTATAAGAACACATGAATTATACTTAATTAAGAGAAGAAAGATACACTTCAGATATTTACTTGATACTGTTTATTTTATGTGCTGAGACCAGTTTTGTGTAAGTCAGGCTGGCCTCAAATTCGTTCCACAGTTGAGGCTGGCCTTGAACTCCTTATCCTCTCTGCCTCTATATCCCAAGGGTTTGGATTGCATGTGCGATTTACTATGAATAGCTTTTATTAGATATAGCAGTAATTGACAGTTTAAATTTAATTTTGTACTAATATAATTTTATATGTTGGGGCTTTATTCTCATTTAGTTGCACATGATCTGGATGTTTAATCTGTGGATGTTTAACTTTTGCCAAGAAATGTTTTTATGAGGAAATGTTTTGTTCCCTGAAAGCTTCTCTCTTTGAATTGCCCCCGACACGCTCACTCAGAGAGCCACTGCAGCGTCTCCAGTGCTGACAATGTCTCCTCTTCTTTTCCTTAGTGACACAAATGAGGTTGACATCCCACCCAACACCCGGGTTGGCACCAAGCGCTATATGCCTCCAGAAGTACTGGACGAGAGCTTGAATAGAAATCATTTCCAGTCCTACATTATGGCTGACATGTACAGCTTTGGGCTGATCCTCTGGGAGGTTGCAAGGAGATGTGTTTCTGGAGGTAAGAAAGAAACATCTTTGAAAAGCTACTCATGGGGGTAGTAGCAAATCCTTTCTGATCAGAAAGGATTAAAGTTGGCACATCATATACAATATCAGATTCTCTTTCCTTCCCTGTCTTCATTTCTGTTGATGTAGTCATAATCCTTCCAGGAAATACTTGACATATTAGAACCATCTTTGCTGGCTACCTCCTCTCTTTCTCTGGCCAGTGAATATGCTCTTCCAGATTCACTGCCAGCTTCCCCTGGCTTGTCACGTGATACCCTAAGCCTCTTGTTCTACCATCTCACTTCTCTTAAAGGTTCACCAGTAGTTACTCCAACACCCTATCCTATCCCTTCCAGCTTCTTCTCACCTACCTGCTGGACCTCATTCCAACCCCCTGCAGCAATCTCCATACTTTCTCTGCAGAGGTAACCTGGAGACACAGGAGAGTGGGGCACCTATTCCTGAACACTTATTGCCTTCCTTCCTTCTTTCCTACCTTCTTTCCTTCCTTCCTCTCTCCCTCCCTCCCTCCCTCCCTCCCTCCCTCCCTCCCTTCCTTCTTTCCTTCCTTCCTTTCTTCTTTTCTTTCTTTCTCTCTTTCTTAGTCTTTTTGGTTAGAATGAAAAGTTAAATGAAATTCAAGCATAAAAATCTTATTATTCATGATATTTTTTCCATAAGCATAAGAATTCCTAATAAGGCCAACTGCTTGGCATGGGTTCTGGAAACCAAATTCTGATCCTCGGCAAAAGCAGCAGTGCTTGTAAGCATTCACCCAGCTCTTCAACCCCTGGTTCTGTCTATGTCTCATGTAGTTTGTATACCTAGCTTGCCTTGCCATTCCTCAGTCCATCCATGTAGTGAGTTAACTAGGGATAGTCTTTACTGTCAAGATGTATCTGGGTCAGCATCTCTAGAGTTAGAAAGAAAACAGTCAAATGAAGTGAAGTCCACTATGAGATGGCCCAGTCTTTCATTACCTGTGTACTGAGAGTACAGTGAATCACAGTTGAAGAATAGCAAACATGGATAACAATGTAATAATGCTATACAGTCACAGCTTGTCCACAAATGACAAACTGACAATGTGTTTGAACTGATTAAAGAAAAGTTTTAAATCATTGTGTCCCTTATATTTTATATGAGTTTGAATTTACAAAAAAGAATATAACACAAACTCTCTATTTTTTTCTGAATAAATCCTCAGTGAAGTATGGTTATAGTTAATGTTTGGTTTTGAGACAGCATTTCACTGTGTAGTGCAGATTGACACTGCACTATCTGTGTAGTCCTGCCTGGCTTTGAACTTAGACCTGTAATCTTTCTCCCTCAGGTTCCCTAGTATTAATAGGTATGTGCCATCTTCCTAATGAATCTAATGCTGTGACAGGTGATCTCATAACTTGATGGTTTCATAATGTCCTGATAAAAGTGACAGCATTCCTACAAGAGTGGAATGGTGTAAAGTCTGGGAGGTTGTTCAGGAACCCTCTCCATCACTTGAGGACAGTGGTTACTTAGAATTACCATCATCAGACAGTGTTAAAAAGAACATACTAAAAATAGCTTATCTTCTTAAAGGACGGGCCAGAAAATAGTAAAATTAGCTATTAGACTGGCTGAGATATGTAAACTAGAAAATTTAAAGAAGAAAATTAAAATCAGATAATTTTCAAACCTAAGATGAATCATGGCTAGGTTTTTTTGGATATACAACTTTTCAATATTGAATGTGCAAAACTCCTCATAATTAAACACAAATAAATGAATCTGACATTTGTTTAAGTAGGATATTTTTCCAAACTTACGATGTTCTCAGTCTCACATGCCAGCAATAGAAGCAGTTATATGTGATTTGGCATCAATTCAAGATGCGGCATCTAATTTTATAATGAGACTTAATATGGATGTTAAAAATATAACTAGCTCATGCAAATTGAAGATGCTTGTTTTACCAGCTCTTGGAATGTAACCAGGAGATGAGGGGAGTGCTTAAGGACCTATGAAAGTAAGCCTTGGGCTCCCTATTATTTTTTTGTAACTTAAATTGTCATTTGGGTAAATGTTTTTTCAAGACTTACTTTGTTGTTAACCAGAACCCGTGTTAAATGGCAATAGAGTTTTTTTTAAATTGAGGAAATATGTATGTTGGGCATATTTTTACTGTTTTGTAGAAAATAATATTAGTAATAAACATGTCTTCAGGCATAGTGGAAGAATATCAGCTTCCCTATCATGACCTGGTGCCCAGTGACCCTTCTTATGAGGACATGAGAGAAATTGTGTGCATGAAGAAATTACGACCTTCATTCCCCAATCGATGGAGCAGTGATGAGGTAAGACCAGGCTTGGGGAAGGCACGGCTGACTTCTAAAATATGCTTCTGCTTGGTCAAAAATTGTAATATGCATGCATCCCTGGTATTCATTTTGATGGTGACAGCAGTGCTGTCTCATTGCAGTATTTGGATAGAACTATCTGTAGTGCATGGAATCTATTCTCTTTTATTCTGATTTTATTCTGTCAGTTACATAACATAGTGGTTGGTAGTGATTGAACCTGCATAGCATTGTTTGAAGTGGACCTGATTTTGGTTCCTAGCACACAACTGCCTGAGAACATTATTTCATATATCACCTGTGACATTTGCATAATAACAATTGTTTCTTTCTCTGTGTGTCTTTTAAAGTACTGTGATTTTTTCCCTTCCATTGACAAGTCTAAATCTGTCTTTCAAGATTTTGATAAACAACAGAAGGCTAGAGTTTCTATACAGTGACATGGTACAGGTGGCCCCTCAGGGTGCTGGTTTCTTCATCAACAAAATGCTTAGGCCTTGGGATGAGAGAGAAGGCTTATTAGTTAAGTGGTTAAGAGGACTGTTTGAAGTGGACCTGATTTTGGTTCCTAGCTCACAATTGCCTATAAACGTAACTCCAGGCAATCTGATGTCCTCTTCAGGCATCTCTGGGTACCTGACCTCTTAGATACGTGCACATACAAAACACACAATTAAAATATTCTTAAGTTTTGAAATTGAAATATAATAACATTATTTTCCCTTTTCTTTTTCATCCCAAACCCTTCTTGTGTACCCTGTGCTCTTTCTCAAGTCCATAGCCTCCATTTTTCAAATTATTGTTACACACACACACACACACACACACACACACACACACACGTACGTATTGTATATGTATTCCTAACTATATAAAGACAACCTGCTCTGGCTAAATAAAGTCACTTGTACATCTATAATCAGGATGAGAATGGGAAATAATCTTTCTTAGGGAAGAGCCCCTCAATTGGTTATCAAACTATATATTAAGTATAATATATATTTATACATACACAAATATATAATATAAAATATTTTATGTATTTGATATGTTTGCTCAAATTACAAATCTGTTTATTGTAAGGGTTTAAGTGTTAACCCCAAATAAGTGGGAAAGGCTGCTGCCAGGCTGGATAAAGTATAGGGAACAGACCTGGACTCTCGACTTGTTTCCTGTCCCAGTGTCTCTCCATCCACTTTCCCACATTCACTCACCCACAACCAAGTCTCTGGCATGTTGCAAAGTCAAGATGAGTTTGAAGCACATTTTGGGTCCAACAAAGACAAGTGCATAGAATACTGTTCCTAAAGTAAGGTGTTTATGTAAATTCAGTCAACTGATCTGTTGGCCTGGTGTGTAGTTCTTGCATTGCTACTTAGTCTATGCTTTCTAAGAAGCCATGCAGAGAGCATTGTGAGGTGCTGGAGTTATATTCTTCTATGGTAAACTGTGGGTATTAGTATCATTTGAAAGCTCTTCATTCATGATTTTTAATGAAGGGAAATTTTGCCTTGCAGCAAGAACAATTGATAGGCTACAGACAAACCCAGGAGAAAGTTTTAGCAAAACTATCCACAGGTCATTAATCTTGTTAAGTGGTACAGCATTGTGCTACTGTTAGAGCAGGCTGCCATGACTTAGAAATACCAGCATTTCTTTGAGCAGTACAGAATTAGATAAAATATCGAAATGTATTATATGTTGTAAATAATCTAGGGCATAGAACTATGACTCACTGAGTATCATGTTTGCTTAACACTGTCATTAAAGTTACCCTGCTCCTCTCGCAAAAACTCATATTTTCTCTTGTCACGAGGGAAATATGAGAGTCTTTGTGAGGCATGATCAGTTCACATGAAAAAGTTTGAGTGAAATTTGGTGTTCATACCTCACTGGTGCCTTAAAAATAGTGCCAGAACTCATGAACACCAAATAAAACCCAAATCCTGAGTGCAGTATAAAGAGTCCATGACCCTGACTTCGCTCCAACATTGTTCCTTTCTCTTTCAGTGTCTCAGGCAGATGGGGAAGCTTATGACAGAGTGCTGGGCGCATAATCCTGCCTCCAGGCTGACAGCCCTGAGAGTTAAGAAAACACTTGCCAAAATGTCAGAGTCCCAGGACATTAAACTCTGACCTCACATACTTGTGGACAGAACAAGAAATTTCACAGACGCATCCTTAGCCCAAGCCTTGAACATTGTCCCACTGGCCAGTGAGTTCAGACTTTCCTCTAAGAGAGCAAGATGGACAGACACAGAGGAATCTAGAAACATGGATTCATCATGGCTTTCTGAGGAGGGGAAACTGTTTGGGTAACTTGTTCAAGATATGATGCATGTTGCTTTCTAAGAAAGCCCTGTATTTTGGGATTACCATTTTTTTTTAAAAAAAGAAAGATACTTTAATTTTTACCAAAATAAAACAAGTATTGTAGATGTTTTAAGCTTTATACAGCTATAGTTTAATAATAACAAAAGTTCTTCCTAGAAATGTTCCTGAAAGTCAAAATGTTTTCCCATTGGCAAAACACTCTTGCACTCTAGAAAACAGAACAGCCTGTGAACATAAATTAGAATTCAGCTTACTTGCTTCCCTGCTCCAGACACCTCAGACTGTTTGGGCCAGCTCTGCTCTGGGCTGCCACTGCAGTGTGACAACGCACGCATACAAGTCCCACCTGCCTGGGACCACAGATTGAAATCCTCCTGCAGCTTCAGCCAGCGTGGAAGAAATGAAGGGTTAATGTCACTAATAGGAACATGTGTTGGTGGGTTCTTCAGAGCTACTCTTGCTTCTGGGTGTGTGAGGCAGCTCTTTCGGGCAATTCCTCCCCTGCTTTCATTAAACACCAGCAAAGCTTTCTCATGAGCAGAGAATCGACACGTGCCTGCCTTTGTTCTCGTAAATCAGAAGATCCATATTAAATAAAACTGTCACAAGTGTGATAGAGAGAGAGACAAGGGACATTAAAATGGAAGTGATTTGAGCTTGTACTATAAGGAAGGCATGCCAATGAGGCAGAGCAGAGGCTGAAGAAGCAGCAGATAGAAGGCTTGTTTCTTCTATGTGCCTAAGTACCCATCACAGCAGCACAGGAAAGAAGTGTGCACATCACAGTTTGTATAGATATGTATAGTTTTATGTTGTTGTGTTTTCTAAATCTCTAACTTCAGAGACAGAGAGGAAGCATCTGATCTGTCGGGTTAAAGTCACTGAACTTTAATTTAAAAGTAAGCAGAGGAAAGTTGATGAGGTCATCAAACATCATGGCTGCTATGATTTCTTCTAGAATAGATATGGGTCTGGTATGGACCTCTTACTTGGCCATTTCATACCTTAGATATGACTCATTTATTCTCATGCATTTCACTACTAATTTATTCTGTTTCTCTAGCATAGCACACGCACAAAACATCTTGTGATTCAGTCCTGTGAGGTCTTAACTTTTGACTATCTGTGCAAAATCACTGATACGACCATTATTCCTCAGAAATAGGACTTCAATGAAGTGTGAAACGGCACACGGCTCTCTCAACTTTATTCACGTAGTTCCTTACTGTGTTTCTTCTATCATGATTAGAAATTGCCTACTGGTTATTAAGAAAGGTCAAAGTACTTTCTTTGCCATAGAAAATGACATTCCTTCCAGAATCCTCCAGGGGGCAGTGTGTTCCTATGCATCTCACTGCTGGGTGCTTGAAAGATGGAGACCTTTGGAATAATGGACAGCTGCATGAGAAATGAGGAAGTGTTTCACTCTTTCTCTGGAGTAGACGTTTGGCTGGTGGGCTGTTCATCTGGAAAAAAAATCCTTGTGCTCAATGTCTTTGAGCTATACCTGGAGTTTAGGAAAACTGTAAAGAGACGTGCTCCTCCGTGCTCTAATTCACTGTGTGGTACTGCAGGGCCACACTTTAGTTTCCAGTAAGATAGATTTTTCTCAGCTCTTGAATTTGAAAAGATAAAGACAGCTGGTTGTTAATTTAATGGTCATTACATTTTGTTCTTATTGAGGCCAGTGCAAGCTAAGCCACTGAAGAGCCTTTTCTCTGTTAAAATTATATTTGCTATAGACAGTTTTTTCGTATATTTCTGCCTAAGTGTGGCAGTCATCTGAGCCTGGGAGGAAAACCTTATTGCCTCTTAGACACATCCATCTGCAAGCACCTATGTAAGCATTTTGCCAGTTAAATGGATTATGTTTTGATTTTTATTTTCTGGGGTTTTCTTAGGTGTAAGTGATGTTGCGGGGACCTTTTAGGTCAAACTGTGTTTTCTTATAGGTAGATTCTAAAATGTGGGCAAGTTTTAATCAGAATGTTTTGTGACGAAGCCGTTGATGATGTAAAGTGTTCTAGATTTCTAGGGTTCCTGTGAAGAACGAGGAGAAATTTAAGTGTTCAAATTTCATGTATATGGTTCATTTTATTGCTTTGGGAAAAATCAACTGCTTTTTTTTGCTAATTATCAACCTTATTTATTCAGTATAAAAATCTTGAAATTATTGAGATCCTTTAAAAGATCCACTCAGTTATTAATGAATTTCAATAAGAATTTATAATTTATTTATGAATATAATTTCTGTCTTATGAAAACCTAATTGATACAACTAAGTTGTTGTTAAGGACTACCTGTTGACTTCCTGGTAATCCATGATAAACTTTAAACTTCTAGCATCTCAGAAAATACATTTATTTTTGTCCTTTGCTTCAACTTCTTGCAAATTAATAATATAATTGACTGCTGCTTATCCTCAGGACTCTATCAAAGAGCAAGATTTCCTTCTAACTCCTCTCCCCTGATGGAATCCTAAATTATTAATTGTTAGATAAGCTTTGTATGTTCAAGTTTATGGTTGATGTGCGTGTGTATATATTATATAAATATAGATGTATATGTATATATGTTCATTCTGGAGTCTGGCACAACTCTAGTATGTGGATGAGAAAGTAAAATATTATGGATGATAAAGTCCTAAATGAAACATAATATTTATTTATGGAAGCATGTACATTGTGAACTCACAAATGAAGAGCAGTAAACAGTATGTTTGACTCAGACAGAGCACCTGACATCACCACTTCCCGTTCTTTGTATTTCCTCTAACAGAATGCTTTTTAGGAGACAGGCTGGGATTTTAATTCCAGGGAATTTGTTGGCATATTCCCATTGGCGTGTAGTCCAGGCTCACAAGTACCTAATAAGGACTGGCTTTCATGTTCCTCAGGCCAACCATATTCATCAGGAGTGTTTTGTTTTCTGTCTGGACTCACACTCCTTGGTTTGTGGATGGAAAGGCAGTGAGAATACTTAAAAAAAAAAAACTTGAACATGTTTTGGTGGTTACACCATCTCAGAAACCCCCAGTCCCATAAAGAGCTGAAAGGAAGGGGCCTGCATCAAAACTGATATAATTTAACAGAACTAATTGTTACATAAACTAATGCCATAGATTTTAAGAGAAAATTTGGTAATATTTGGGAGGGGGGTTTCTTTTCTGTCTGTTTCAAAACAAGACTCATTTGTGTTCTTTAGGGGAACCAGTGCCTTATGGAATTTGTATATACTGTAATTGTTCAGGGTTCGGGAACAAACAGTTGTTTTTGTTACAAATTGTGTATGACTTTGTTTTCTTATTTCCCACAATAAAATGGTGTCATCCTTCCCATTCAAAAACTATGACTGTTGTCTCAGAGTTGGGCCTTTTCTTTGTCTTTGAAATGACCTCATTCATGACAGCATGTGGAAGGGCAGCTTAGGAGGAGGCAGAAGGCAGAGCAGGTAAGCCAGTGGATGGTGATTCTGAGGTGAGAGTGAACTGGTGTCTTCCACTTTCTCTGTTTAGGAAACCAAGTCATCTTCTGGGGGTGAGTGGTTGGTGGTTTGAGAGAAATGAAGAAAGTGTAAAGTTTCACTGTGGAAATCAACAGCTTACTTGGAGATACAGCTGGCTAGAGGCAATGCTCTGGACCAGTAGAGGGTGTTGATATTCAATGTGGGTCACTGGATCCCAGAGCTGCTTGAGGACCAAGACTCACTCCCATGTCAGTGCTATGATAGTAGGTCTGAACGTCTCAGTCTGTTTTCTTCCCCATGAATATTAGACCAATGATAATACTACTTGCATGGGGTGTTTCAGAAGATGAAATGAAGTGTGTATCACCCAACTGTAAGCACCAGCTATTCTATCAGCACTTAAACAAGCCCTTGCTGCCCCTTGTTTTTGTTGCTTTGTTTTTCTTTTAATCACACATCATCTATATCGTAGGGTTTAATCAGTCATGGGAGTCAGTGTGCCAAGAAAAGGAAGAATTATTATTGATGCCCTGTGTCATGAGCCTTCAGAGTACAGCATAAGATACACTTAATAAACAACAGCTAGGTTACAGGACAGACTCCCAACAGTGACGGTTCTTTAGTGTGCTAGTGGTTACTGAGAGGGGTATGACTGAAATCCAGATTTGGGGAGCAAGACCATCGGTATTGATTACACCATTTATTGAGCTGAGAAGAGGTAGAGGGTGTCATCTGAAGTAGTAGGCTTGGATTAGTGGACAAAATTGTTGGTGATGAAAACCCGGAGTCCAAGTTTTGGGATTTGTGCTTGTGTATTTTGAAATCCTCAGTATGGTGGCAGGTTCACAAATATTACAGAAGCAAATTCTCCACATACCATAGGAGGATGAGTAGGATGTCAGCAGAGTAAGGATTAGATTCAGTGATGGACTTGAAGGACCTAATGGTCTGAAGGGCAAGAAAAAAGGGTGACAGCAAGGGAGCCTCGGAATGAAGGAGAGAAACTAGCTCTTTGGGTGTGGGAATGAGACTTACTCTTGTTTCAGAAACACCCCTCATGGAACCAGAAAGCCCTCTACAAAAAGGAAATGGGGTGGGGTTGGGGGCAAGGCCATTCTTTCATTGAGTGTAGATCTGGAGGACAGCTTGGGAAGCTTGTGTCTGAGGGACTCATTTGAGATTGAAAGAGAGAGGAAAGCCAAGACTGTTTGCACTGGGCAGTCAGAAAGGTTGGTATCATAGTAATCAATGATTGAAAGGCATGACATTTTGGCATTTTAGCTCTTACACTTGTGACAAGAAAGTACACCACAGTATTTGGGGTTCAGATGAGCTTAACTCTGTTCTTTAATTTTTTCCTTTTACAACTCTTCAGAAATATATAATCTGTGAGCCCCTAATATTTTAACCATACCTTGAGATAACATGCTCTTCTGCCCCTCCTCCCAGGCTCTGAAAATCTAGAACAAGTGTATGAGTGTGGAGCTTCTCATGAGGGGGAAAACTAGAGTTGCTCATCAATCCAGTTTTTCTTTTCTGACAGTTTTTCTGGGTGTGCAGCTAACAGCAGCTCAAGCCTGAGGAGACTTCCTGTTAGAACCACAGTTGCCATTCTCCATCTTCTGCATGCTGTGGCTCAGGCCACACTTTTCATAGGACTGCAAGGCAAGTATCAGCATCTGCTGGAGCTAAATGGATTCTTCTCTTTCAGTGGGTCACTTTCTATGTGGCAGGTTTGTTTTCTCATCAGAAATAGCAGCAAAGGACAAAGTACAAGGAAGTCTCCTCATTCAGAGGAACTATATAGACTCTGTAATTCCTACTCAAGCTCCTGATATATTTATGCAGTTGGAAGGTCTATGGGATTGAGGAGGATTCTTTACCATCAATTGACAGTGAGGAATAGATTCAGGGCAAGGTCAATCTGAGAACTCTAATGACCTCATAAACATGTTTTACGGATGAGAGTTCACTGATTTGACCTTGAAACACATTTGCATATTATCCAAAGTGTGGGTGACAACATCAGTGAAACTTGGAGCTACTGAATCTCAAAGAGGGAAGAGGTTGAGGCTAAACTGTATTGTGGAACATGGGTTGCATTTGCTTTGTGGCTAACTGGCATTATTTGCTTCTTAATCAAATTTTCATTCTTTTATCCACAGACATCCCATGGTGTCTATGCATGCAAGGCCCCTTTACTTATATTTTCATTACTTCTTTATCTTTTTAATAAGTACTTGAGTTTATCACCATTGTGTAGGTCCTGAAGGGGAAAGTTCTCTTCGCCATCACAGTGGCTTACCTTTATTGGTTAGCCAAGATAAACAAAAGGGTCAAGGGGCAGATGGCAATCAATTTACAGTATTTCTCCAAGTCAATGTGTTATTGAGCTAACTCTGCTTTTCCTCCCAAAAGGCTTTCCATGTCATTCCTGGAAACTTTCTGCTTGCTCACCTGAGTAACTGAGGTCCTGCCCTAAGGTAGACATATATTCTGGGATTCATGGTAGCTCTGGGCTGCCTCAGGAGGCTTGTCTTTTGTTTGATGTCATTGTAGTTCTTTGCAAGCTCTACTGGAGATCAGATCTTTGAGTGTAGCACAAGACCATGTTTATAATAGGCTCCAGAAAATGTTGATACAGGTGCTGGAATGGGCTGCTGTATAAATTGCTCACTGGTATCCCTGAAAACTTTTCCACACCCAACAGGTGCATCCAGACAAAGGAAATCAGAGCCTCTCAAGGTGGGTCAAGGCATTGTCCCAGGGATTGCTATGTGTAATGTTGCTGGAGAAGCATCCTTCTAGAACTTTACCCTATGGAAGAAAGTTGTGATTACCATTCATACAAGACCCAAAGATTTTTTGCCTTACTGAACACAAAATCCCCAATAACTTCTGGACACAAACCATCTCTTTGTTATAAAGAATCAAAGCCTCTATTGCTTATAAATATAATTTATTACCTGTTTAAAAATTCTTTCTTACATTTGTACATGTTGGCTGACAGAATAAATGCAGGCAATTTACAAACCAAGGGGACTGCAGGAAAATTGGGTGAGGCAACAAGGGAGAGAAAAGAGGCACACCCAAAGCTGGTATCCCTCACCTCCACCACACAGCAAGGCGATGAGTGAAATGCTAGAGAGCACTCTTCAGCCACTGGGATCATTAGAAAAGGAATTGCATAGAAGATACAGCAAGACAGAATTCCGTAACAAAGGAAGAAGTGTTCCATATCTGAGAAGCCAAGGTCATGTTTTGCTAAAAAAAGAAAAACTGACAAAGCATAAAATTTCAACCTGATACTTCTGAAGTTGAACTGGTCCAAAGAAGACAGCAGGAGGGTGACCCAGCCTCTTTTTCAGCAGAAAGCTGACGATTGTTCTCTGATGAATATGCATTTTCTTCTTTAGAACGAGGAGGAAGATTACTGGTTCCTTACAGCTCAACATTATGCTTAATACACACAACACTGTGACGTCACACATACACACACACACACACACACACACACACACAAGAGAGAGAGAGAGAGAGAGAGAGAGAGAGAGAGAGAGAGAGAGAGAGAGAGA
>NW_021621323.1:701601-735421 GCF_004785775.1 Grammomys surdaster
AGAGAGAGAGAGAGAGAGAGAGAGAGAGAGAGAGAGAGAGAGAGAGAAAGAGAAGTGATATTCCCTGCAACTTGGCTAAATACATTGTCCTAAGGGTGTGAGTCTCAATACCCATAGTAGGACTAAAAACAAGTGAAAGAAAGAATGAAAGTCATGTATTCAACTGGCTCCTCTTTCTTTCCAATAATCTGGAGAAAAATATATCTGAATCCATATATGTGCAGTTATAGATGACATTAATGACTTTAGGAACACAAAGAAGGGCAAAGGCATTTTCTACTAGCTGTGGATTTGTTTTGTAGGCTATCTTAAAACTGGTCTAACACAGCATAGAGCTCATCATGATGCTTTTACGTTGCCACTTCATCATGCTGAGTGAAGGTCAAAGGCAGAGAGCTAGTCCCTTAGCAGCCCATCAGGACAATTGGCCCACAGTTCACAGTCACCACAGCTGGGTGTCATCAGGCTCCATGGCATTAGGCCTTTGGCATATAAAGATGACATGGGTTATGTTTAAAATTGGTCTTACAGTACTATTACCTGCAATTTATAATTCTGCCATAGCACAGGTTCCCAAATGATATATAAAAAGCTGGTGTACCATAACAAATGACATGGCTGGTGGACAGCTGATTGTATCTCAGGACACTCCCTGGTTTTCTGCTTAACAAATAGTGGGTTTGACCATGACTGTCCTGATATATGCCAGAGACTTCCAATTTAGGTATCTGGTAATTCCTGGGACAGATTCCTTCATATAAGATTGAGTATACTGAAGACTTGCAAGTAACCTCTTACATCTCCTTGGCTTTGCCTGCTAGTATGTTTATGGAGTGTGTCTATTTGTCCTGAGGATACCTCATCCACACTTAAATAGGCCTCTGAAAATACCTTTGGTTGAATAAGCCTGTTAATATCCCACCACAGATCAGTAAAGGAAGCAGCCAATCCCACTGGACTTTCTGAAGACTGTTGCAGGAAAAAAAGGGGGGCAACCATTTGGCCAAAAGGACTAAAGCATCCACAACTACACTCTTAGTTTGAAGAGATACTTCATCCAGGAACAGGTAGACAATCTTCACTCATTAAACAAATGACCTTAAGTGTCAGATTTTTGGAAACATTTATGACGTCATATGGCTTATTTAGCCTATATGAACATAAATTAGTATCGGTTGTAATAAGTGTATTCCTCATACTCCCAATTCCATCAAAAAGTTATTGAGTGGCTGTCAAAGTGGTCAGTGTAAGCAAAGATGACACAATCGGATCTCTTGGGGGAGAAAAACACTATTTTGTTGTATAGACAAAGAGTTATAAGGTTTTCATTCAATGTCAGCTCAGTTTGTTTTAACAATACAAAAAACAATACAAAACTAAAGGAATAAGATAGTTGGTCCCACGAGGCACTCAGAAGGCAAAACCAGTTTTATTTTCTTGAGAATAATAATAAAAATATTTTTCTTTTGGGTCTATAAAATAAGATGCTCATTGGCTATTATCATCTTTACAAATGACTGATTTGAACAATGATGTTCTGATTTAGAAAGCTTCTCAGCAAAGGGATCTCAAGTCTAATTCCACCTGCACTGTGTTTCTATAATCCTCTTTTGCCACCACGACCTTGGACTTACACCAGCATCTATCTCTGAATGGATTACTTTTCCAGAGCAATTAATTACTCAGCTCAGATTCATGTTCTTCTTGAAGACTGGGAAGAAGTAAACCTTTTCCACTTTGTCTATCATATTATCCAACATCCTGCTACATTGATTAGCTCCAGAGCAGACTATAGGGATGTGTATGGATTCTGGGACAGAACATCATCCTTATGAGTTCTCTTTGTCCTGTGGCTATGGAGGTATGAATGACCCAGAATCACAGCTGCTAGGTCCTCAACAGAGACCACAAAGAGATGGAAGCAAGCGTCTGCTCTCCTCCAGATGTGAACTGTCTAAACCTTATCCTCTGAAGGTTTCCTTTCTAATCCATTTTAGGAGAAATGTCTTTAAAACCTGGTTTTAATACCTATTTTCTAGAGAATCCTAAATATAGTCATTATGACTTTTCCTTAAAGAATGTTTCTACCCTTTGATAGTGGAATCATTAAAATCTATAGAATCATAGCATACATGACAATTGCTAGTGATATACTTTGATCTTGGACCTCTCATCCCCCAAATTATCCTTCCCTGAAGAGATACATTTGTTCAGGTCAGGATACAATTCTTTGTATATCAGAGATAACGTGTGTACTTTGAAAATGCTTAGCTGTGACTATCATGACACATGCTTTTACATATATACTCAAGCCAATTTGAATTAATGTCATCAAAATAAGAAGAGAATATGAAGCTCTAGATTCCTAATCTCAGAAGATCTACTTCATCTGAAGATCATTCATCTTGATTAATAGCCACAATGTCCCTGTCTATAGACACAGGATTCTCATTTACAAATGTAGAGTGGGTTTAGTCAGGTATAGTGGTACATACTTAAACTCTCACCACTTGAGAGGCTGTGGAAATAGCATCATGGGTTTGAGAACATTCTTGGATACCTAGCAAGAATCTACATCAAAATATTAAATCAAATAATAAAACCCTCAAGGGGATACCATGTGTTTGTATACATGTGTGGAGGTGCTTGACACACAGGTTTCCTTCTTTGTGAATGCAGCTTATGTTTCTAAAAGTTAGTGTTTTGGAATTAAAAGATTTTAAATATGCAAAACACAATGGCACTCATAAATAATGACAACTTTCAGAAATATTTTTATGTAGATCCCATATATGTCTATTACAAGAAAATAATTTAAGATGTCTGTGAATAATTTGATGAGGTACTATACCCAGAAAAATTGTGAAATGGATAATTTAACTGAAGAATATGAGAGTAAGAGAATTATACACGTGGGTAAATTTCCCCATGTCTGTCACAAATGTCAATCTCCACAGGTACTTAACTCTCTGTCAACTTTTTGTAAGCTGCATGTGAAATTGAGCAACTATGTAGCAGGCCACTAGATGGCACCATGCACAAATAATTTTTCTACCCACCCACAGCAAGCAAGGCTTTCCTCAGAAGCTCTGTAGAAGTCAGACATGATGCCAGAGAGGTGAAGATGAAGCTCCCTCTAAAATGAGCTGTGACAGGTGAACCTTGTATGTTGGAAAGCAGTGCTCTAACAACTGCTATTTGCTTCTAAAGGAGAAAGAGCAGATTGCTTAGTGAAAATTATTTGCTGTATGGTATGTTATAGTTTAGAAACTGTCATTCACATGATAGAAAGTAGTTTTATGACAAATGATTCCTTCGTAAGAGATCAGTCATTTTTTCCTTTTCCTGTTGTGAGAATCTCAATAGAAAAGCCAGTATCTCTCAAGGCTTGAACCCGAGGACTCTGGAAAGATTCAATAGTGTTGCTTTGGTTATTTTCAGTATTTCTCTGTTGGTTACTTAACAGTTTTTAGGATAAATTAACCAGAATAGCAACATATTTGTTCCACTTAGCACAAAGCATTGATGTTACACAGAACATCCAGTCCAGATCTCTCAGTTTGGATTTCTTTGATGGTTCCAAAATCCAAGTAGTGAAGAGGAATCATCACACTTGTTTCAAGAGGCAACAATGTATGAGTCTTTCTTCCTCTTGCTTTTTAAGAATATCAATCTCTTAAACTCATGGCTACAGGCATCAGCCACTGAACTTGCTTAGGAGTACAGAATTCCCCTTCCACAATCAGTGGGACCAGGATTTTTACGTATGAATATGGTTAGAGAAAGAGATTGTAGAATACATCTCTAAAGAGAAGAAAAATAGCATGAAGGAAGAGTCTCCACAACTGTATCCACAGTTCTTTAATGACTAAGATGGAAGAGTCAGAGAATATCAGGAAGTAAAAGAATTGGAGGGGTATAAGGCAAAATGATTTCCAATTGACATCACTCCTCAACCTGGATGCTTCCAGCTCCAAAGTACACCACAGCCGCATTTTGAAATTTCTGACCTAAGGAAATTGGGTGCTTCCTATTTAACTGTGTCTGTGACTGTGGGGTTGCTAATTTTTCATTCACCATCTGCTGAATGGAGTTACTATATCAAAACAAAGCAATCAACCAAGCAAAAACCAGGATGGTCTCAAGGAGAACTCATAGTATGCACAACTAACATTTCATAGGGTTACAGAGCTAATAGAGCTCTATAAATACAACTGAATATTATTAAAGCAAAGATTAAGAAAGAAAGAAAAATGATACCAATTCCTTCAGCTGCATGGGTCTTTTGTAGAAATGGTCTTGAGATCTCGAGATCAATAAATGAATAAAGTAGAATTTATAATTATTGGAAAGCTGGAGGGTAGGGCCCCACCACAGGTCAAGACAGTGATAAAAGGATGCCATCTCTTAGTGAACAATGTCATGTAACAATGATACAAAGCCAAACAAATAAATGTACATTGAAGTAATCCCTGTTCAAGTCAATCCTGCCTGCAAGATATAAAAGGCTGATGACATCACAGTGAGAGATTAGTATTGTGGAACACTGAGATGATCTGGTCTTACCCCATAGTTTACAAAGGACAATGAGCTCCAGTGAATTTTAATGTTCTCCCCAAAGTCACACAGCCAGACAGGGACCAACTCCACAAGGATAACTGGTTTCCTGATTCAGACACTGTTACCCATAACCACACTGCCTCCCAGATAGACAGCCACAAGAGTAAATGAACTTTACATAGAGAACTCTCCTCATGATAAGAGAAAGGACAGAAAGACTCTGACCAAGCAAGTTAAAGAGCAGACATAGCCAGTGAGCATTTCTGTCTTTTCCACCACAGAATGGTAGATCAAAGGTCAAGGAAGCAAAAGCTATTGAACTAAACTGGTAACGAAGCCCACCTTTTTAGGCAAGAAAGGGAGGCAGGTCTAGTCAACACCAAACACTAACAGTATTGCTAACTAAAACAAAAGAAAAATCTTTTTACTAGAATATTTGTTATAATCAATAATAATGATAATTTTTTTTAAAAAACACTTGAAATTGCTTATTACAAACACACATATGGTACAGAAATGTTTGTGTGGAGGAACATGAGTCGCTACCTCCCCTATAATGCTACAGCTCTGTTCCCAAAGGATACCACCTGGGTTCCCCCATGACGTCAGGAATTTTAGCAATTTCTCCTTTACATTTAGATTCTCCACTTCCCTGATACCAATGCCAACACTGGTCCAACAAGTTTCAGAAACAGAACACTGATGGGAAGATTATCTGAGACACTTGATGTACACGATTTGTAGCAAAAGTCTGTGATTTCTCTGTAAATTACTAATCTGAAATAGACACAATAAACCGTCCACAGCTTCAACTTCAAATGATCTAAACAAAAATAGAACAAGCCATGGACAGTGTCTGCATCCCTGTCCAATTTGATGTAAACAACATTTGTAGAAACTGGGTTTGTTAAGAAAGTTTATCCATACATCTGGATAGCAATAAAAAGCGTTTCCTAGGAAACTGTAAGATCCTGTACCATACAGCATACAGCCCAACAAAGAGAAAATTAGATCGATTCTTAAATTCAAGGTACAAATTTACACAACTTTTCTTAATTCCCGTGGTGGTGCTGTCTGAATGAAGTGGGCATGTACCTTGGTGGTTGTATCTGTCCCCCACATTTCCTGTTGCCGTCTTGCCTGTAAAGCGCCTTGGTCCTATCTGGATTTCCTCCTCAGATGTGATTCCCCTGAACACAGATTCCCTGTGTAATTTTGTCCTTTTATGTCAGTTCCAGTGTGGTCAATACTGTCCTTCTGCTGCCAAGGACACTACTGTTTCATGTCTTCCCATTTCTTCCAGGACAGCTGCCAGCATGCTCAGGTTTCCATCTGGGAAGTTTTGTGCTTCCCAAAGATCCAGGATTACGCCAGTTGGGCTCGATTTGGTGGCAAAGTAATTCAAGTACCTGCAATCGGGAATGGGAAAATATGCTTATAGGTGTGATTTACAGGTCTATTTACAGTATTATCTTCTCTGCGTCTGTGCTAAACCTGTCTGTCTTGAAGTATTTCAGTCCCACTGTGGATTCTAGTGAACTCCACTTAATGATTGCTCCATTCCTAATTAGATCAGCCCCAGACAGGACATGTGCTGTTTAACTTTGTTAACCTCAACTCTGAATAGGATAATTTAAGAGACAATGTGTCTGTGGGGTTTGTCCGAAACAGGAAATCAAGAGGCTTATTTTTTTTTCCAGCCCAGGCTCTGATGATCTTTGACAGGTCATGCCACATCTCTTCCTTGGAGGTGACAGATATATTCTACAATGCAGTGGCTCTCAGGGTCTCTTTATAACTTAATAGAAGTGCTTGTGTGAGCATGTAAATTATTCATTACACATTACATCTTGTTCAACTGGCGATGGATGAACAATAATGTAGTGAATAGACATCATATTTAGGAGCTCTTAGCACATGAGCTAGACAAAGTAGATCTTGACACTGATAAATGTCATATAACCCAGAACTTCTCAGAACTGTTTGGAAGCTCACAGTACAAGGTGAACAAGAGCTTAATACATACTTTTAGAATGAAAACGTAAGCAGGTATGTAGTGGGAAGAAAAATAGTGCTGCTTTCTATCTAACTCTCTTGAGTCCTAGGGACAGACCTCTGCCAAATCAAAGCAGTAGGTCCAGAAGCCTAGGAACACTCACCTGTCCAGGTTGAGTTTATGGGCCAGCATCCTCCAGTCATGGCCTCTTGTTTGAGGGGCATCCAGGCTGCTGCATAGCTTCTGCCGGATAGGGAGAGGGATGCTGAAAGCACTTGGTCCAGTGACAGTGGTGATGGTACTAGCAGGGTCCAGGAGAGGCAAATCGATGCCAGTAGGTTCCTGTAGAAATGACACAACTTTATTTTCAGAAGACAAGTGTAATCCCTGTTGACTCAGTCAGCATAATGCTTGACTCTCAGTTGGATATTCTCTCTATCCAACTTGAGATGGATACAAAGAGTAAGTTCTGTTCTCTTCAGAAACGACAGTTTCTTCCTGGCCTAGAAATATTGAGTTAGTATAGGCAGGACATTGGGAGGTAGTTTTGTATAGCCTGTGTTCATGGGTCATAGGTCAGGACTGGGCAGGACATTTTTGAAAGCTCTGGTGAGATTCCATAGTGTCTTCCCTAATGAGACACTCTAAGACAGCAACTCTCAAACTGTGGAAAATATAAACTTCTAGTGACCATAGGAACTGAGATATTTCTCAGTATCAAGATTATAGATATGAATTAGCAACATAAATAAATTTATGTTTGGGAATTTCTAAGACCATCAGAAATATGTGTTTTCTGATGGTCTCAGCCCACTGATTGAGAACTGCTGCTTTGGGAAGGGAGAAGAGAGGGAATGTCTGTTTCTGAAGGGTTAGGTGTTGGAAATGCTCAAAAGGGAAGTTTTTTTCTGAAGGAATAAATAGATCTGAGATGAATAAGATCTTTTAGAAACCATCTAACTCTAAATGCATCCTCTCTGTGAACATGTAGGAAACTCCATCTAGCCCTGGGAAGGTGGTTCCCTCCACCTCTTGCTTGATAAAATGGGACGATGTTAAGAGATATCAAATTAAGACATACTTAAAAAAAGAGAAGAAAATAGTAAACACAGAATATTGCCTTAGGGCAAGCCACTAATGGTATCCTCTAATTGCAGAACCTCCTTGCTTATTTTTTTAAATCTAATTTTAGTAGAGAAAACTATAAATTGGCTCTTAAAATAGTTTCAGCTCATAAAGCAGCACAAATGCAAAATCTAAATTTCATCTGCAAGAGAAACTCTAATCATTTTCTGATCACTTCTGCTGGTCTGAAAGCAAGAGGAACTGTTGCCTGGGAACCATTAAAGCAATAACAAGAGCTCTTCTTGATCTGCTTTGAATGTCACCTCTTTTTATTTTTTGGCTGATAATGCCTTGGGGTGCACAAGTAGTTGCTGGAGGAGACACTAGACGCAGAGCCCAGGTCATCCTGGACTCTATGATGTCCTTCTAAGCACTCAGGTTAGTGGGGGGCATTACCACTGCTGTTAGAGCCTCATGTCCTGCCCTGATTCTGAGGCTCTGAAGACTTGGGATCATGGGAGCTTTGAGGAGCATGTAGGACCCTCTCAGCTGGCAGACTCCAAAGTGTGACCCACAGGGTGGTCTGCTTTTTGGGGATCAACTTCTATAATCCTTCTGGATGAGACCCATTAAGAAGTTGGTGAACATGTTAGAACATGTTTTTTGTTTGTTTGTTTTGTTGTTGTTATTTTTATTACAGAATGTACACAATAGTCTTGGCTTTGATCAAAGTATCAGGGCTCAGAACCTATAGCTTGGCAAAGACATGGTGCTGGCTCTTATATATTATCTCTGGCTCCATGGCTAGACTATGGGCAGCCGCTCAGAAGTATCCAGTAGGATTAGAGAGCTCTGATGAGACTCAAAACCTGCAGCTCTTTCCCCTCAGGCACAGAGTTCTGCCAAAAAGCATGAGTTCATAACCTCCAGGGTCACAAGGCTTCAAAAAGGCAAGCAGCAAGTCATTCAGGGGCACATATCAATGCTTATTAGTGGATTCATGTTGGAAATGTTAGGCCACAAGGGTTACAATGATTATATTGGGCACAGCAATATGCATGACTGCATTGCTGTGGGAGAGCAGAGAAGTTCCACACTATAACTACAGAGTTTAGTGACGTCACCCTGGTTCAAGTCCTCTTGTTCCTTTATGAGAAATGAAAATTCCAACTACTCCTTAGGCCCAGGAGGGAAACCTACCATCCCCTCAGGTACATTCTCATATGGATTGTCCTTGGATGGGAGTGGAGGGTGAAGCACAGGGAGTAATTAGCTTGTGAAGCATGGACTCTTGTCCCCAAAGAGTTTGCTTATCATGGTCGGCCACAGTGTCTTCCTGCTGCTTGCCTGTGCTCCACCCTGCACTCCTCCCAGCCTGTCTAACCACAGGGCTTATCCTGTGAACCACTCTTCCCTGACCCTCTCTCCTACTTATTCAGGCAAGGAAGTGTTTAATATCCTTTGCATTCCAACCTTCTCTGTGTGTGTGTGTGTGTGTACGTGTGTATGTGCACTTTCATAGCTGCACATGCATGAGGAAAAACTGTGAATATTCCTCAGGTACTATAGTGATTTAGCTTTTGAGTTTATATCTCATCTAGAAGGCTAGGCTGCCTCCCTATTAAGTACAAGAAGCTCAAGGCATTCCTTTGTCTTCTCCCTGTTTCAGTGTTGGGATTATTAATGTATGTTATACCATGTCTAGTGTTCTTATTTTTATTTTTTATATGGGTTCTTGAGATCAAAATTAGGTTCTCCAACTTTATCAATGGATCCATCTCCCCAATTCTAACATTTTAACATGTATTGAACTGCATGTGGTTAATGTTCTGACTTCACAGAAGCATAAAGGGTGAAGTGACTGAATCTCGTCACTCTTTTCTTTAACCATAATCTTTTCCACTCTCCAGTTCTTAGTGTTTCATTTTCAGGTCAGTGTCTTATTGTTGTTTTTTGTTTGAGAGAGAGGAAGGGCATACACACATGGATTTGCTCATCTGCTGTTTGGCTTATTTTACCTAACATAATGGCCTCCATCCAGTTCTACCCCTTTCAAGGCAAATTACAGGGTCCCATTATTCTCTATGACTGACTAATGCTCCATTGTTATACACAGTATATACATTTTGTTGTGGGTGGCAAGGCTGAATCTATGCCTTAACTATTGTGAGTTTTGCTGCAATACACAAGGCACATAGGCATGTTTGATTAGGCATGCTAGTTCAATTTCCTCTGGTTATATACTGAGAAGTGGATCATACAGTGGGCTATTTTTAGTAATTTTAGGCACCTTTATAATGCCTGTACTAATTATATTCCCATCAACAATGTGAGCGTCCCTTTTGGCCACATGCTCATTAGCATTTACTGTTGGTCACTTTGATCATAGCCCTACTAACTGGGGTGAATGACATCACACAGTGGCTTTGATTTGTATTCCCTCATGGCTAACTGAGCAATATTTCCCATGTATGTTGGCCATTCATATTCTTTTGAGAAGGGCCTTTGGTTATAATTTGCTCATTTTAAACGTGAAAACAATTTTTTTTAGTTCTTTCTATTTTCTGGATAAGAGCCAGTCACATTTAAAGCTAGCATGTGTTTTCTCTGATCCTATAGGTCTCTCTCCATGAACTGATCATTTTCTTTGCTGTGCAAAAACTTTGTAATTTGAGATGATCCTAGCTGTCATTTTTTTCCCCTCTATTTCCCAAGGTTTTGTTTTCCTATCCAGAAAATCATCACCTTGAACAAGGTTTTGAGTTTTTCTCATTGTGTTTATCTTCCAGTACTTTTCATATTTCAGGTTTGGTTTTGTGTGTACGGGAGGAGGATTATGTCTCAGTCTTCTACATGTGTTGATTTCCCACAACATCATGTGTTAAGGAGGCTGTCCTCAGTCCAGTGTGCAGCGTTGGTGCCTCCATTGAAAACACCTCAATGTACATGCATATACTTATTTCTGGGGTGCAGCATGACTGACTTTATGCATCTGTGTTGTTTGGAATGCTATGACTTCACCATAAGTGTTTGAATCAGTAATCAGGTATTGTGATAACCCATACATTGCTGATTTCACCCAGGACTGTTTTAGGTATTTATTTTTTAAGAAATATGTTTGAATCTTTATGCATTTTAGGTTTATATTGAACCTGAAGATGACTCTGGATACTATAGACTTTTTAAATTATTGATTTTTGTAATTCATGGACATGGGAGTTTTTTCCATCTTGTATGTGTGTGTGTGCTGTTCAATATTTTTCATGAATGGTTTGTGCTTTTCATTTCAGAACTTCTCTGCTTCCATTAAGTTTATCCCAGGGTATATTTTTTTCCTTCCCTGCCTACTGTAAATAGCTCTGTAATTTCTCTCCATAATTCATCTTTGATGTATAAATATGCCAATCACTTTTGCAAGTTAATTTTTTATCTGAGTATTGAATTATCAATTATTATACTCTTTGGGGGCTATTTTTCTATGGATAGAATTATACCATGAGTATAAAGAAAGACTTTAAATTTTTCTTCCCAATTTGTTTGTCCTTTTTTCTCTTGTCAAACTGTTCTGCATATTTGTATCATTCTAAGTAAGAGATACAAAAGTAGATACTTAATATATGTGCTCCTGTCTTAAAGGAAAATACCTTCAGCTTTCCCCTACTCAGTATGATAAAGTTGTGGGTTTACCATACATTATATTTTATGTTCATATATGCTCCTTCAATATATAATCTGTTCAAAGTTTTAACATCTAGATCTGTTGAATTGTTTTGTGCCATTCCTATATCAGGGATGCACATACAATTTATATCCTTCATTCTGTACATATGATACATGATGCTTAATTTGCATGTATTAAACCATTAAGCCATCCTTTCATCCCTGGGATGAAGCCTCTTGGTCAGAATTTTGTTAGATTTTTTTGTGTCCGTTTTATCATAGGTATTGGTCTTTAGCTATTGCATGTCTAATTTTCTTAAAAAGCAAGGCTTGTATTATAGAATCACCTTCAAGAACTGCTATCTCATGAAAACTGTGGAATAGTGTGAAAAGAATTGGACTTAGTTCTTCTTTAAAAGTTTAGCCCCTAGTTTTGGTTACTCAGTGAGAAATATGTACAGCCCCCACCTAGGGCTATGTGTGTCTCTACAAATGATGGTGGAAGCTGAGCTCCAGTTCTGACTTGGAGTACCGAACCCCTACAACTCTACTTCCCCCATTTCTCAGTCTGGCCCCAGCCTTTCTCAGGTTGCCATCTTGGTGTTACTTGGCCAGATTGAGTGCTGGCACACTCTTCTGCTTCTCATTCCTACTACCACTTCTAAAAGCAGCCCTCTGACAGTCTCTTCCTTTAATCTTACACACGTGGCTTAAATTTGTCCCAAAAGGCATGTGCTATAAACATCTCTCTTCATATATACCAAAACACCCTACCTGGAGAGAGACTGGCCAGGACATGACCATAGCTCTTAAGTATTCCCCAGGTTCACCCCTAAGCAGACTGGATGGGCTGCAAATTCCTTTGCTCTCTTAATTTCTTGGCAGGCAGAGTATTTTATTTGTTGTTTTATCAACAGATTCCCCTGCACTACTCACATGGCACCCTGTACATTGAAGTTATTCAGTTATTGTCTGCCTAAATGAGAGTGAGTGGGTATTTTTTGCTGTGGCAAGGAGACAGTGAAACCATGAAACCCATTCCTGATAAATTCCACCTGCAGAATAGGGAGTTCTGTTTCCTTCTAACTAAATGTGAATGAGGGCTTGATTCTTCTCATTGGTAAACCTTGAGTGTAAAGAAAGGCTAGTTTAAAATAGATATGGGTCTCAGGAAAGTCTTACACACTCAGCTTTCTTGTTGAGTAAGGAACCAGCATCATTTTATGTGGGCATCGGCCTAACTCCTAACTTGGTTACTCGGCCTGTGTCTCTGTGTCTATGAAATAAGCTTTGTAGTACACTTATTGGATGACTGATAGTATACTTTATAATACATTGAAAGTAATCTGAGAAAACACACATACACACTTATGTTTAAATTTCATGTAGTAATTTTCATTTGCTATTGACTTTTCCTTTTCTTCCAGGTATAAGTAGAGATTACTCTCACAAAATGTTTATTACAATAATCTTTTATGATAGTGGAACCATCTGCTTTTGATGTTATAATTTTCTTAGTTAACCATATGATTTTTCAGCATTAACCAAACATCTGTTCTGGGTGATCAACCCACAACTTTAGTTGGCTGGTAGTTTTCTTTATATAGTTTATGGAAGCCATAAACCCCCTTTACATTTTAAGATTGTTCCTTCCCTCCCTCCCTCCCTCCCTCCCTCCCTCCCTCCCTCCCTCCCTTCCATCGTTCCTTCCTTCCTCTGTCTCTGTCTCTTTCTCCCTCTATCCTTCTTTCTAGCTTTTTGAGACAGGATTTCTCTGTGTAGCCCTGGCTATCCCGGAAGTCACCCTCTAGACCAGACTGAACTTGAAGTCAGATATTTGTGACCTGCAATGTGGGTACTGGAGCTATACTCAGGTCTTGTGCAAGAACAGCAAGTGCTCTGAACCATCTGTATTTTGAGAACAGGATACTTAAGCTGGCAATGGATTCCATTGATCCAAGAGGCAGTGCTTGCTAAAACCAGTTATTCCAATAGAAGAATAGTGGATATGATTATTTTATGTGCTACAGAGCAAGTTCTTAACATGCTTAAGAGCATGTCTTAAACATTCAGGTATTGAATTTTCTCAACAGCCCTAAGAAATACTGGTATCCTAGGTAAAGCATAAGAAGATGATAAGGGGACAATAATTGGGTATATTCCTACTGAACTGTTCTCATGGGATTTTATTATGTTTGGTCTTTGTCTACTGCTAAAATGATACCAAGCTAAAACAACAGTTCAAGTTTTCCTTCCTTCTTTATACCATATTTTCACTTTGGACAACTTTTTTACCCCATTCCTATCTAAAGAAACAAAAAATGAAATATCTTTCATCTTTACATCCATTCAAACCAATATTTTAGACTTCTAGGTATTTTCCTTCTTAAACCTCTTCCCTTCAGTGAGCGGCTTTTAGGAGCATCTGGTAAAGGGGACCTGGAAGAACAAATAGTGGCTCCTGAGAAAACCATGCTGTATGCATGTCCTGTCCAGACTGGTCCCTGCGATAGGCAAAGGTTCTATTCCAGGCTCTAGAGGCCCTGAGTTGTGTGATTTTATAAATGACTGCTTGCTGGTGAGTGACCTTCATTAGTAGGTCACTAGTGGTAAAAGGAAAACACAATGTATTCTAAACAAGACAGATAATTCTCTGGGGATATGACATTGAAATTAGAATGCCTTAGACTCTGTTAGCTTGCCTTGTGAGCAGTGCTCAGAAGCAAAGTAACCACAAATGAAGCCTTTTCTCTATTTATACCAACTTATGAATCATACTGGGCTACTTCTCAGTTTCTGATGAGGACTTGGGTCACTAGACTCCCCAGAGCCCATTGATCTTCTGTCTGGGGCCTCACATCCCTCCAGCATCAGCATCAGTACCAGAAACCTCCTCCCTGTTCCAAAATCTGCATTCAAAGGATAACCACAATGATGGAACCCAGAAGTACAAGCAGTAGAGTGCTCCAGTAGAGTGCTGCAAAGTTTTTCCTAGTCTGGTCATTTCTTCCATCCTGAGTTTCACGTGCTTGTCTGTCACACATGGGCAAATGCCTGCCGCGTGACTACAGGGATGGCCTCTGAGCTGACTGCCAAGTTGCAAAAGCAATAATCTTTTCTCTGTGTTGGCACCAGAAAGGAGTCCTTAAGTTGTGATCACACTTTGCAAAACTGCCCTTTCTGTGTGAGGAGCTAGCAGCCTTCCCTGGTGGGGGAGAACTCAGAGCAGCTCTCATTTCTTTGTGGCTACATCTGATCCACCTTTTCAGGGAGCAGCAAATGTTCACGCTGAACAGAAAGCACGCATCAAAGGGCCAGACTCCTCGCCCCCCTCCAAAATTCCACAGCCTTTGTTGTCACAGGAGCTGGGTGGTTATTGAACTTTGCAGACCTGCTGGGCCAGGAAAGTGAAAACACCCTCCGAAGCCAGCAGGGGTGGTGCTCTGTGCCTGGGAGATAGGACTGTGCATCCAAAGGCCCGGCGGTTGCCATGGCACCCTGACACAGAGATCATTCCTTATGAATGTCACTGAGGTCTGTGACTAAAGTTGTTTATGAGTCAAAAGTCTCATGAAACTACAGGAGGAGAGGATGGCTGCACCTCACAGGCTGTGGGAAAGAAGACTGGAGCTTCAATGAGCTCACACACCCCCACCCCACCTCTGCCTTCTTTGCTAAGGATGATCATCTTTAAATAGGACATGTGGCACAAGACAGGCCAAACAGACTGACATTGCAGTCATCTCCAAGCAGAAGGAAAAAAAAAAAAAAAACATGTTTTAAATCACACTCCGCTGGCTGTAGTAGTGTTCATGGGCTTTGACGCTCACACAGCAGCATGGAGCTGGGCTCCAAGGGGCCTCAAGGGGCAGCTTTCTGAGCAAATGGCTTATTCATCCTCCTTTGTTCCTCCAACATGAAGGCTTACCGCTTTTCAAACCATAGTCCTTGCATCCAAAGAGGACAGAGAAGGTCATGGGTACCTCCTATTTCCTTACAGAGAGGTTTGAAATAACAGCAACTATTGTTACTGCTGGAATATGAATGTATAAAAATGCCCAGCTGCATGTGTGAAAATCTTAGCGGACAAAGGCAAAAACTGACTGCTATGGAGAGTATGGATTAAAACGGACCACTATAGAGAGTATGGATTTTCTTCTATTTCTGGAGTACCTCCCCAACTCTGGTGTAAAATACATCTTCTCTGATATTTGGAGGTTAGAGAAAGAAAGGAGACCTAAAAGCTTCTCCTTTCAATATGGGAGCAAAGAGGGGGTAACAAGCAGCCCTCTTTTCCTTCATTCCACTCAGTAGCACATGACTACAACAAAATGACAGAAGTTGAAAGCTAGGCAGATGAAGGATGCTGGTGGAAAGTTCCACGTGTATGCTACTAAAACCTTGCACTTGAAGTCCAGATCTCAATTGTGTTTCTCTTGTAGTGTGTTAAAACATGGTCTCACTATGTGGCTATGGCTGGCCTACAACTCACAACTTAGGCTAAGCTAGCCTTGGATTTGAAGCAATTCTCAGGAGTGTTGGGGATTACCAGGATTTACTGTCATGTCTTGTTCTCAGATCTCTTTTTATAAGTTACAGTATGAGTCTTGAATGGATGGCATAAGAAAACTTAGTTTTGAAAAAAACAGTTCCTCTCCCTGTTGCATTAAGCACACAGGAACAGCTTGGGTAGTCTTCCATGTTACTTACACAGGGAAAGCTTTGCCCACCCCTAACCATTCTTTCCCAGGATCCTGGAGAGGATCCTAAGAGTATCTTACCTCTGACACAGTACAGTTAAGCTGGAAGATCTGCCCTTCTCCTTCAACCTGCCGCACACAGAGTTTGCAAACCAGCTCCACTGTGTTTAGGCTGAGTCTTTCCAGAGTGAAGGTGCAGTGGAGGTTTCTTTGAGAGCCACTCCAGATATGGTAAAATGGAATTTCCTGGAAGACATGGGATGGTAACCATAAACAAGAGATACTGGGTGTGTTGATCAAACAGTAGAACTTTTCAGGTTTTCACCTCATCCAACTTCATGACTGCTCTCTGCCCAAAGATAGCCTCACCTCTCCTCACATAAGAAAACGGATGCAGAGAGGTTAAAGAACAGCTGATATCGAAAAGGGAGGAAGTTGATTAGTTGAGTCTGGAACCCATGGAATCAACTCTAGAAACCACACCTAACCAGAGTATCTCACGTTGAAAAACTACCATTGTTGAAGAGGTGATTAAAAAGCTTAGAAAGATCCTAAAATAAATCTTCCACACTCTATCATTTCTCACTTAAAAAAAAATCCCTAGTGTGATGTATTAGAGAAGGGCAGAGCTAGCCCCAGGATGTTGTGATGTCCCACAACTTTTCACGCCTTTACCTTTGCCTAGGGCAGTGGTAGCTAAAAGTAACTCGTGTTGGAAATCAGTCCTCACAGAACAGTCCTTAGCCTGAGAGGCATAAAACCTGTACCAGATAACTCACTCCTCACTGTCGAAATTACTGTACAGTGTCAATCCTATACACTTGTGGTAATTAAGCCAAAGAAAGGATTCATGAATGAATATGGTGTTTAGTTTGAGGTTCTGGTGCCAAATCCAGAACCGGTGAATGACAGGGCCATTCACTGATGTACCATGTAAGCCACCAAACTTTGGTTCCTGCAAAGTGCAGGGGTGTTGCTAGCTAGCAAGATGGAAAACCAATGAATGTCAGATGAGATAGCAGTGCCCCATCTCCTCCCTTGGATGCACTTGAAGCTGTTCGTGTTAATACAGTGAATGCTGAAAACTAACTTACTAAAATAACAGTACAGTTACTTTAAGAAGAATATTTTAAAAACTATTCCTTTAAGTATGTTTATTTGATATTTTTCAAAACCCTGGCCCATACTGTTTTGAAGAAATGAGTGTTGGGATGGGAAACAATGGCAATGTCTCCAAGAAAAGAGATATCCATGACCATAAAATCTTAATTATCCATCTCCCAGTAGTTAGTGTCTCTTGGTAGCCTTACCTGATACTTAGCCAGCAATTTGCTCTTCCAGAGGGAATGGGCGATGTCATGAATTGACAGGCGCAGGTTGTGGATGCTGCCTTTAAAATGAAGAGCCTTGGGTTCTTCTAGGAGTTGGCCTCCCATTTGCCTCTCCAGTTGTAGAACTTCCTACAATGACATATCCCAAAGGAAGGTATATTATTGATAGAACTGCCTAATTTCCATCAGACTTCTCATCAAGTAAATTAAGTTTCATCACCATGTCTGTTAGATAGACTACTGTACTTCAATAATGCCATGAATACTACTGCCTGCGGGTCTGAGACCTTGAGTATGAAATCCTGACCATTGTCTTAAGCCACATTGGCAAGTAGCCTGTGTAGGTTACATCATACCACATGTGTGAAAAGTCAGCAGTTTGCTTTTTGTAGTTGGCAAGAAAAGAGACTGACATTGAGAATGGGAAGAGACAGGAATACAAGGGAAATGTTAATAGGAATAGAGATAAACTGATAAGAAAGCAGATTTTCCTTGAAATTTGGTAAAACTGACCAACAACCAACAACAACCGAAAATGTGGATTATTTTAGACACTTAGTTCAGTCATTTATGATTTAGTTAATATACAGAAATGTATAAAGTACCTAAATCATAGTTACTAAGACTGTGTGTGTGTGTGTGTGTGTGTGTACATGCACAAAGGAAAATCTTAAGTGACATTCATTTGATATCCACATTTGTTCAGAGATAGGGTTTCTCAGTAGCCTGGATCTCTTCAAATAGGCTAGGCAGGGGACCTCCGAGGTTGACTCTTCTGTTTCCCTGGTATTGAGATTACAAGCATGTGCTATCATACTCAACAATTTTTGTAGCATAGGTTCTTTGATTGCATGGCCAGAACATTATCTAAAGAGCTCAAAGGAGGATATATATCCTATTAGAGAAAAACCTTTGCATAGAGATAATGAAGACTGAAAACAATATTTTCTGAACCAAACACCTACCTAGATTAGAGTTTTAAAAAGCCTGCCCCATCTCTCAAAAATTCTAGGTGAAGAAACCCCACTCCAGTCTTCATTTACAGCATAAAGATGTTACAGGAAGACAAAGTCTATATTCACATCCATTTCTCAAGCTGCTTAATGGGACTTAATGAAGCATTTCCAACTACAGCTGAAATTATCCAAACAGTAGCTTTCTATAAGTTATTAATATCAATGCATGAAATGAACCTCCCTTGTACTTCTCTCATGCTACCAAAGTTTTAATGATTAAAATATTGTGAAATTTATGACCTCTTAAAAGTGGGGATTCTGGAAAATGACCATAATTGTAAATAAGATAAAGCAAAATATGGTTGTCTTTGGTGGTGATATTTCTCCTAACAATAGGAAATTAAAGAATACAGACATCCATTCAGAATGCTATCTGCGTGCACTGAAAAATCATCCAAGGTATGAAATACAGAAGGACCACAGGGGACAAGTTGGGTCTATGTTGCAAGATACCCAGAGAAGCCACACTCTGGCCATCTAGTCACTACTGAGCTCAATATCATCATGGATAAAATGCAAACAGCTCTGTGAAACTGCTGCTTCCTGGGTTCTCAGCTGCCATCACCAACTGCTGAAAGGCACTTTGAGGCATAGAAAATACTAGGATAATGGGGAACATAGTCTCAGATAGGGAATCCTCTAATTAGTGTCTAATGGAAATCATGAGGCAAGATCCCTCTGGTACAGATGAGTGTGTGGTCCAGATGTCTGATAGTATTGACCTGCTCTCCTCCATGGCTGCCGATGAGTAGCTATTACTTGTGACAGGAGCTGAGCAGCCAGCTACCCACCCTGACACAGAATCCTTGTCACTATGCCCTAGGTCTGCTGTGCTTACCTCAGCAAACTCCCAGAGTCCCCAGTAGGACCTACAGATCTAGCCAGCCCACTATCACACATAGCCACCCTCCTCTGCACACCCCATTCACTGACAAGAATCTTCTGTCAGCCTGTGGAACAGGGAAGAGATGTGAGGGTTAATTGCAGTTGCTTCTGCTATAGCAGGAACACATAATGAGCTTATGTTGATCATGTTCGGTGTCTAGTTAGCATAATAGAGAAAGCTGATGTTCCCAGTGAACCTGGCACCTGACAAATTCTAAAGCTAAAATGATGTTTGTTTATAAGCCATTAGAAGAAAAGAAACATAATTAGAAATCTTTGAGATTACAGTCATGCCAATCAATCAGTTCTAGCTTCTTTCCAGTATGCCCTAATTACCTCATCAAGACATCTAAAGAGCAATCGATAATAATTATCTGATTACTATAGATCTTCATTACATCCAAATTATCTCCCTGGGATGTCTGAAAGAAGATGCATTGTATTCTGGGAGGTAATTGTACCCAACAATGTAGAATACACACCCCATCCCTACAGTCAACATAGAATGCCAGAAGACAGCTCCTTATCATCATCTGTTTTCTTGCCAGGATGGACAACCTAACAAAATCTTAGCTGCCTGTTGGCCATGACCTTGATCGCAAGAAATTTTGAAAGCTAAGTCTGGGTTGGAGACAGTCCAAGACTAAGGCTAAGTATTCAATTTCTCAGAAGTCATGCTAGGGTGTTTTCTCTCATGAAGAGTGGGCTTAGAGCAGCTTGGGGAGCTCCTTTCAAAGAGAGAAAACAAACAACAAAGTAGCACTTAGTAGCAGTGGGGGCAGAGAATTCTCTCTCTCTCTCTCTCTCTCTCTCTCTCTCTCTCTCTCTCTCTCTTTCTCTCTCTCTCTCTCATCATTTCTCCATCAATCAGGAAGCCCATAATCAGCTGCTGTGCAGAGCTAGAACATGACCTCTTGACCATTTATAAGTAAAACAATAGGATGTATTATCTACCAATAAATACCTGATTGTGAATTTTATTTTAATTTATTCCCAAATTGTAAACCCATATTAGCACATTAATATATCAATGTCATATTAAAGAAAACAAATGTATAAGCTGAGATTAATGAATGCAGAAGTACTAATGTTGTCTTGTGTTAGCCAATGGGGCACTGGGCTTGAGGTGTGTCAACTTGGTCTCTGTCTTAAAGATGGCTGGTATAAGCAGCTGTTCTCACAACAATATCTGAGTGAGGAGTTAAAAAAGGAATATAACTCAAATTTAACATAGATTTTTTCTGAAAAATAGTTGCTAGTGCTACTACAATTAAGATATTCAATGTGACAAAAAAAAAGACCATGATTTACAGGAGACAAGAACCTAACTACTGGCAAGATATGGTGGCATACACTTTTAATCCAGCACTCTTGGGGGGCAGAGGCAAATGGATCTTTGTGAGTTCAAGGCCAGCCTAGTCTACATAGAAAGTTACAGAACAGCTAGAGCTACATATTCAGATGCTGTTTCAAAAAAATAAGATAAAAACACAAAACAACAACAATAACAACAAACAACCAAAGCACTAAAGATACTCAAGCACAGATAAATTATTTCAATGAGTAAGTAGAACTCCTTGGTAATAAAAATCATGTAAATCTACCTGTGAGACAAAATGACAGTCATGTTCACCTGTAAGTTTTATGTCAGAAGAGGTGTCAACCCACAGGACATGCTTCTCAGGCTGTTTTCAGTGCTAGTGCTCAGTGGTCTAATCTGAGATATGCTACGGCAATTTCAACTTAAAAATACACTGTGACTTGTACACAGCACACTTGTCTTTCTGGAATCTTCCTCCATGAAATCATGTTAGTTAATATATGCAATATGAATACAATGATGAAGTAACAATAACTGACATACTCATCAATGAAACATGACTTTACAGATAAATTCTTTCCTTTCATGGTCTTCTTGGAAACAGTCACTCAGTGTCATTGAGATATGTGTCAGGAAGTATGTGGCTTAGCCCACTGCTTCAGTTCTGCATGGTATAGAGACCATGTGAACCTATAACCAGGCTGAAAGGAGATCCACTCTAAAACAGTGTTTTGACAGAATGTTTTTGAGTCACAAAGGTTAGGTTATTTCATATGCCTTAATGGAGAATAAGAACCAAAGGTCAAAAGATTTAGGAAGATTTAGCAAAATACCGTGACCTTGGAAATAAATGTCATAATAAACATCAGGATCATCTAGGTTGTTTGTGCTTAGAAATATAAAGGTCACCTTCCTTTGTTGAGGTTGTCTTTCTTATTGGCAACCAGACTCACTTCTAATAGTTAGTGTCCTGTGTGAACCTACAGATTGCTCTGATAAACTGTCTCTGACTCCTGTTTTACTTTGAAAAGTATCTCAAAAATGACATAAGAGTGATTGACACCAGATCTCTATCTCATTTCTTCATGGGAGCACACGTACATGAATCCTAGAGTAATGTCACCAAGAACTTTCCCTTGGATCTGAGAAGCTACTTGCTGTGGCATCTGCTTCCAACAGAGAGCTGAATGAGGGCTGAATTGATTCTAGAAGCCTAGGAAAGACTGCAGCAAAGGCAGCAACATGGAATTCCACCATAGAAACAAGCAGCTTGCACAATTACCAATTAAACCAAGTCACTATCCATGCCAAGCCATTAGCCTGGGCCACTTAAGAGGTGTCATAAATTTAAACTCTTTTAAAGGCCTATGAGGAAAAATAAAACAGCTCTGGTCTGTTCTTGGGGCTCTCACAGGCTCTCAGAGAGTAAGATATGTCCACATTGGGTCCAGCAGAGAAAGGTCAATGGAGGTATACCTGAGAACCTATGACTCTTATGTTCTCTCTGTACCACCAGAAATTCTCATTTTTCAAGACTGTCCAGCCACGTGGGATTTGCAACTTCTTCCCTCCCTGCCCCTTTTCTCGTAATGGTCCTTCCACCCATGGGCACACTTCCCACTAGAGAAGTCTCACAATTAGGATACCTGTTAAATTTCAGTTTCTTATCACTAAAGATCACTAAATCACTGATAACTTATCACTGGTCACTAGCAAGGGTAGGGAGGAGACAAACCCACCTTTTTGTTTTGATTGTCTACTTGGAACTGTCTCTGTACTTAAAAGAGACTATTTCTATGTTCTATTTCTAACAGAAACAGAAATAGGAATGGGCTCCATCTACTTCTACTAAGGAGCTGGATCAGCAATAACAAGTCCACTGGTGGATATAAGGAGCTACTGTAGAGAAATCATTGAGCCCCAAAGATATTGAATGAAGGCCATAGAAGCCAGCCCTCCTCCTCCAGAAGTTTGGGCTTGCCTTAGCTTATGGGGCTAGGACCTTCCCTTTTCTCTGTCCTTGGTGCTGACCCAGTCCACGGCCATGCTAGGGTATCATCTTCACAGAACTCTATTAGGTGAGAACACTTAGCACATATTCAGTACACCAAGCACATGAAGCCTCAGACCAGCCCCCAGTGATTGTGTTGACTGTCTGCACTAAATCTGCCTTCAGATTCAGAGAAACCTGCCCTGGTTTTGTCTAGTCTTTATTCCTATGTTGAAACATGCCCTGGTCATTTGGGAATGAGAAGTTTCTTTCTACTACTGTGGTTATTTCCACAGCCCCTGTCACAGCAGTGTGCCTGCACTCTGCTAAAGCAGAGGCCAAAAAGAGCAGCAGTCCCTCTCTCCTGTTCCCTGCCAGCTTTCCAGCAGGCAGCTCTCAGCCCTGTGCCTGCTGTCCCCGCCTCTGGCCTTCAGGCCTCTGGCTGCTGAGATGGGCAATGGGGAATAGCTGACAGTCAGCCAGCCTCTTCCACCTGCTCAGGTCAATGTCACCTCATGCTGCTACTTTCCTTTCCTGTGTTCGCACTGGGATGCTCTGCCCTCCCCCTAAGTCTGTCTGCCTGCCTTCATTCTTAATAATAATAAGGCTAGACGCCAGTGACCATGTGCAAACATTCCCCGTCAAAGTCCCTTCGTTTCCAGGGCTCTGCCTGCTGTTCCAGCAGCTGCTGGTGCCACAGATGCTTGGGCTGAGCTGCCACTTTTAGCCTGCCTGGTCAAGGAAGTTTGTGATCCTCTCAAAGCACTGTGCCAAGGGTCCCATTCAACAGAAAGCCCATGTCACTTGTCTCCCCTGTGTATTCTTGTAATGTAAGCAAGGATGTCTCACATAGTATCA
Organism: Grammomys surdaster; assembly: GCF_004785775.1. NCBI lineage: Eukaryota > Metazoa > Chordata > Mammalia > Rodentia > Muridae > Grammomys > Grammomys surdaster. Next base: position 724,984 of record NW_021621323.1, read on the forward strand.
TGGAACAGGCACTTTCAGATCCCTCTAATACATCTGAGTTCATGTTGAACTTCTCTTTACCCTTTAACATGTTATTACTCAAATTCCATGAGCAATTACCAAAACTTGAGGTAATTATCTTCACAGAACTCTATTAGGTGAGAACACTTAGCACATATTCAGTACACCAAGCACATGAAGCCTCAGACCAGCCCCCAGTGATTGTGTTGACTGTCTGCACTAAATCTGCCTTCAGATTCAGAGAAACCTGCCCTGGTTTTGTCTAGTCTTTATTCCTATGTTAAAACACACCCAAAATTACCAAACTTACTGTCTTGTGCTATTTAGGCCATCAGCCCAAACCAAACATTAATATGTGCACTTAAGGAACATGAGGGCAGCCTTCTCTTCTGGAGACTTGCAGGGAGGGAATTTACTTTCTATTTCTCTCTTGGCTTTTTTAACCTGCTTTCCTTTTCATGATTCCTTCTTCAGTCTTCATATCCAACAATGAAACATCTCCCCCATCTCCCTTTCATCCTTATACACCTTATAACACCTACTGACCACAGGTAAGAGAAGTTCCCTACACTGTAAAACACTTGGTATTATTTTATATCTGCTCTGTCAAGTGGGGAACAAGGTCATATTTGTGAAGATCTTTTGCTGTGGAGGATATTCATACATTTACATATTCAGAACAGCAGCTTGTAGGTATTCTCTGATGAGTATTATTATGGTTAGCACAACTTTTCCTTTCCTATGACCCCTATAAAAGTCAATTCATCAAGTAGGTCATTTGCACAATATATGATAGGACTAAGTCCACATCTCATGAGAAGATGACAATGAGAAGATAAATTCTGAGGCACTATACAGATTGCTATGACAACATCTGACCCACTAGACTGCCACCAAAGAAGAAACATCCTAAAGATAGACCACAGATAGATTAAACATCTTTGTTGATTTGCCATCTTTCAAGTACCATAATAGTCCCAGTGCCCATGTAGGAAAGTTAATAGGATCTAGTCCTTATTTTGTGCCAAATTCCTTGAGGTTGTTCTTGAATCTTTCAGGGGTCCTGGAGGTAGGCACAATCATTGGAACCTGTAGCATATTTTCTTGGTTTTATCTGATATATGTATAATATGCATGGATAGATTAATGTCAGAAGCCAGGATCTTGACAGTTTAACAGACAAGTTAGTTTTGAGGTCACCTGCTGCTTGCCATGAAGCAGTAGCAGATGGACAACAGTGGAGTTGACAACAGGTGGCAGGATGAAAATGAAACCTCTACCCCTTTATTACGTTGCCTAGCAAGCTCAGCTTAGGAGGGCATCACACCATTGTCAACTGAGCATCATCAAAACCATTTTGTTTTCCTTACTTTTCAGTGTTTTAGTCCTCTATTTTGTATCTCTCTTTTACAGAGTTACTGTTTCCTCCTGGAAATATTAAGGTATTTGAGAATTAGATTAATCTAAATGAGAGTTTTCTCTGTATCCAGAGACTCCAAAGAGAAAACCAGAATGTGGTAAGGTATATAATTTAGTCTTGATCACAAATACATCTTTTAGAAACTCAATGAACATCATGCATACAGAATAAATACAAATAGCTCCTTTTAAGTTTTAGATCCCAGCATTTACTGAGGGTCTTTATTATGAAGAGGAGTGGCTAATAATGGAGCAGCACTACTTATTTCTACATAGATATATTTTTCTCTCTTGGAGTTTTAAGACTTATTCTAAATATAGCCTTGTTCTCTATTAATTTCTAGTCTATTTATATTAGGATTTAAGGCCTTACAAATAATGAAAAGAAAACATCATTTTTATTATTTTAATCACCCAAGGAGGAGGATAAAAATAGAAACTCAGTGATACTCCAAACTCTATCTTTTCAATATACTTGACCTCTCTATTTGAGTTTATTCTAGACTATTCTCACAGTTTCCAGCATCTTTATCTGCCTGTGTGAACTCAACCTCAGCTTTGCTCCCACTGGTCCTTCATGCATGTGCACAGGAAGAAAGGATCCTGAAAAGTATATAAAAGATGCCTGCTGTCTTCTGTCGGCCTTGACTTTTACCCCAGCAGTCACTGCTGGCATTCTGATTCTACATCAGTGGTTCCAAATTGCTAAGTGAAGCTTTTAAGTTTCAGGTGACCATTTTTGCTCCAGGGCTTAACAAAACTCAGGAAAATTGTTACAAAAGCTGCCAAACTCAAAGAAGTAGGCAGAAAGATGAAAGGACGTATTTGGTCTCCTTGAGCCTGACTGAAAGGGATCCTCCTTTTCTTTATCTATCCATACCCATAAAAATATAACTAGATTTTAAAAAGATTCTTAATATACACAGAATTGATTTTAATAAGTAAAAATTTACAGTCCTGGTATATTCAGGCAACCATCTTTTCTAATAACTCACAAGGACTAAGTAATTGTATTCATTGAAAATGAGTACTCTGCTGGACCCCAACCATAGTCCCATGTCTTTGTTTTTCCACAATCCAGAAAGACTCCCTACATCTAGCTGCAACTTTATGAGAAGGTCAAGTCCTTGGAGACACAACACTGGGCTACAAGTGTTAGTGGCAAGGAGTTAGCTTTAAGCATAAAGCAGGAAGAAGATCTCCTTCCTCCCAGGGCCCAGATTTAGAGAAAAGAGACTACATCAAAGACAAGGAGACATAAAGGACCAATCTTATAGAGTATCCATGGAAAGGGGAGATCACTGCTAGGCATTCAGATGACTATGATATGACCAGGACATGGGGGATAAGGAAGAAGTTCTAAACCAAACAACTGCTGTGTGAAATACAATGCATTAGGAAGAGATCAATAAAAGGACAAGAACTGCTCAGATTAGTCATCTTGGGATTGTAATGAGTCTAATAGGAAATGAGCCTGAATGAAAAGAGAGAATGTGTTAATTTGTGTGCATCATTGGAGATGGGAATCAGTATAGCTTGCTACAGCTCAATGGGAGAATATGTTTGAGATGAGTCCTCTCTGGAGACGGATAAACAGAAACGAGGATTTTTGGAACAAGAGACTAGGGAAGGTTGGGGAAGCTGCTTCTAAAAGCAAGTGTCAACTTGGTTGTGACAGAGATGGATGCTCATGGGATTTTAGTCTTATACTAGGAGGCATGTTCAGATTGGAGATCCTGACAAAGAAGAAATTACTGCTGAGACTAGAATATGAACATGTCTACTTGCATGGGTGAGTGACGTGAGGTGGAAGAAGACTAAAAACACATATACCGAGAATGGTCAATCTGGAGGTAACATTAAATTTGAGGGAACATTTGGAGTAAAACAAGTAAAAAGAAAGACCACAAAACAGTCCCTGCTGGGGCTGGTAGAAGCAGTGGTCTACATTTAAGGAAATATAGTGGGTTATGAGGAGCATGAGAAAAATGCAACCCACAAGTGGAGAGATGTCCCAGAACAGGTATGGAGTGTGAGAATGAGTAGAGTTTTCTCTCTCAGCTTTGTTGTAAACTAAGACAATGGGGCTTCCCTAGGGGTACTAGAAGAAATGAAGAGCTGTCTGAAAGGTCTAGTAGTGGCTAAGATGATTAAGTGAAGAAATGGGGGAATGGATAACTCGAGAATGCAAGCTATTTGTCCATAATGGACTCACACAAAGATGTACAAACATGTTTAAGATACTAGCTCTTAAGTGACTGTAAAATATGCAGAAAGCATTGTTTTATAACTCCAAGTCCCAGCCAATGTCGAATAGAGTCTTTGTAGAAGGATCCTGAAACAAATCTCTGAAACCCACGTAGATTTTGTACATATAAGACAATAAAGAAGTATTAAATAAGAATTACTGAGAAAGGAAATGACAGGAAAGGGAAAGGAAGGACTAGGAAGGGGGATGGATGGAGCTTGGAAGTGTGAGGACTACAAGATGAGCATGGAGATGCCAGACTAGCAATGAGAAACAGCAGGAAGTCTCCCAAGAAGGTATGCTTTTGGTACTGGGGGGCCCTTTTGAGCTAATGAGTCTCCAGGTTCCTATTCAAGTATTGGTAAGGTAGTACAGACATGGCTGAACTGTCTCTTCAGAATGTTGAGTAGATCATTTACTTATTACCAGAATTTTGGTATCCCTGCATCATTAACGGGCCAAGAGGTGCAAGAATACCTCATCCATTATTCATGTTTCTTTTCAACTAAGTGCTGGGTCCCTAGATGCTGAGAGTTTATAAATGTCTGTCTGGAAAGCACTGACCATGATACAAACTGCCTGTGGGCTGCTTTCACGGCCGAGAGCAATTCATTGGACTTCTTTTGCATTGACCATTTCTATCACTGCTCTATAATTAACATACTCAAATGTGTTTTCTTTTAAAAAAGTATAACATTTTTGCATAAATTACTTGTTTGTCTCTTGGGAAGGCAGGTTAGGAGATCCGGAGTATTGCTGTATCAGAATAAAAGTTATATGTATGAAACATTTCAGATACCATCAATGTCTTTGTCTGTGTGCTTCTTGCAATAAATTTTCATGGAATTGTTCAGAAGATTCACTTTAATCAGACCCCATGGCTTTCCAACAATTACAGTTTTTTTTTTCCAGGAAGAATTTAAATCTAGCATGATTTGTATTCTGACAGTGCCTTAGGAGTGTTACACATATCAGCAAGGAGGAAAAAAGAAACAACTGGCAGCCTTATATGGGCCAAATTCAGATCACTCACTTCCATATCAGGAAACCCAACAAGCTCAATCATTAAGAACATATGCAGTGACCAACAACATCCCTTCCTCTCCCTGGAAACCTTGATGGCCACACCCACCATGAGAACTGCACAGTTGCCTATGGCTGCTCATTTCTCCCTTGCCACAGTCTTTGTGGTGGCTTCCCAGGATCCCTGAGCTGTAACCTCCAGATTTCACAATTCAAAGTCATTCTCTGGTTAGAAACTGCAGAAAGAAATACCCTGCCAGTCAGAAATGTTCTTCCTTTGGATTTCTTGACTGTTTTCATTCTTATTTCCCTCCCCTGGTACTCTAATTTCCTGTGGCTGGCCAGCCTTCCTGCTCCCATACCATGGCAACCTCTCCTTAGTTCACATCTGACTTTCTGTTCAAGTTAGTTCCATAGACCAACTGTAGTTAACTGGCCACCCTCGAGGCTTGCTTTCTCTATGCCATTGCTATGTTACCTAGAGCAACTTAAACTTTGCTGATCTTTGGAGTCCTCATCTGTTAAGTAGAATAATGATACTTTTGTGTGCTATTGTAAAGATTGAATGAGTTAATAATAATTATGTAGAATTTTGACTGGTAGATAGAAGCACTCAGTAATAATTGTTATTTTCATTAGTCTACCCTTCTCTTTGGAGATTTTTCCTTCTAAGAGCAGTGGACAAATATCACCATGATATCACTGATGCCTGTATGTACGCATTGGGATCTGTTGTCTGTTCAGAAAATCAACCTCATATATGATTGTTTGAAAAGTGTATGCTATTTTTAGAACTGTTGCATCACATAATAGTTCTACATATTTATAGATATAAAATTGTCCTTTGGATATCTTTCGAGGCCAGGTTTATATGCCTAACTCAGTAGTCCATAAGTAAAATTACTATTGCCAACAAATGTTTTTCTCACCTAAATTAATAGTTGATAATCCTCATCCACAGGGTGAGAGTTTTAAGAGACTAGATTTTTGGAAGATAATTAGATGATGAGAGTAAGGCTATTCTGAATGAGATAGATGTCATTATAAAGGGACCTCCACACCTTCCTGACCATCTCTACCTTGTGAAGACTCAGCAAGACACTGGCTATCTGAAACCTGGAAGAAGTCCTTAGTGGAGTCCAACCCCACTGAAACCCTCACACTGGGCTTCCAGCCTCCACCATGATAAAGAATAAATGTCCACATTTAGGTCTCCTCTCGCATGGTATTCATCATAGTACCCTGACTTGACAAATTCACAGAGCAACTCACCCTAGATTTGCCATTGTTAGAGACAGAAGTTTGATCTTCCAGACACTACTTGAGTGAGTCACCATGCTGCTTGCTCAGGACCTTGTATCCCTGTTTCCTTCTCTTTCCTCTGGTATTATCACAGCTCTGCCACATCTTTTTATTAACTTGAATCTGTCCACTGAGTCATGGGTCTAATGTGTATTACCAATCATGCCTAGCTTCTGTTTAAACTGTTGTAGACTCCACATACTGTCTCTGATAACTAAGGTCCATCTTATGCAAAGATGCTATTATCCTCAGCTTACTGGTATAATACATCGTATAAAGGCATCAATTACTGTTCACTTTTCTGTGTCTTCGTCCTTTCCATATATATAGGCATCTACTATCTTTTTTCCTATCAATGGTGCTTAAAACCTTACCTTCCATTATAACAAGACTCAAATGTTAGTTCTTGTTCAGATTTTCTTAAAATACTATGTAGCTTCTCTTCCCGAACTCTCAGAGAATGTTGAATCTCAGCTGTGGCATTCATCATGTTCTGGCTTATCTCCTCAACCCTGGCTCACTTCCTTTATTCCTCCTTCTAGATCATAACTTCTTCAAAGGCACTTATTATATCCCTTGAAGCTTCAAATGGGATAAAACGAATGGCAATAATCACACCAGGAATTAAGCTCATTTATTCTGCAAAGCAGCAGCCTGTTGTCAAATGCTAACCCTCTCCCTCACAGCCCTCGTAAAAAGAATGGGAAAGCATATAAATGAAGTAGCACACAAGAGGAACATACAGTGTGAGCAATTACGCCAATTTCTTTTATAGGAAGAACACAGCTGAGATAAACATGGAAGCAGATTATTTACCATCCACGGGCTTCGTTGCCAAATTCTTCTACATTTTTCATTAAAAGAGCTCAAGTAAGGTAAACAAAAGTAGCCCTTGGGAGGAATTAGCACAGAGAAAACAGCTTATTTATCAGCATGGCCTCTGAGATACATCTATTTGCGTAACTGCTTCCTCTGGGACGTAATGCATGTGTTTGCACACCTGCTCAGAGCCACTACCAAGTGTGTAAGATCACTCCAAACCTTAGCTTCCAGGTAAGGGTGAAGAGGGTTGGTTGAGTGGGAAACACTTACCTTCAGGGCATCCTGTGTGTCATCCAGGCAGTAGACTCTGATGCTGTACTCCAGGGACGAGCAGCAGAGGGGCCCAAAGATGGCCAGTTTCAGACGCTTGGCAGCTGCTTTGGTGGTGGACTGCCCAACCAGGGCATAGGTGCTGAGGTTCTCTGTGAGGATATGGCAAGCCTCTGCATCCAGCTGAATGTAACAGGGGGTTGTAAAGTTTTCCTCTCCAACTACCACAACATCCTGGGAATGATCGAGAAGGGAACATGGTTATGCTAACAAGGACATGTGCCAGCCACCATGGATGGTGGTGGAAAAACCTGGTCCTGTGTTCTAGTTCATTTTTCACAAACTTTGTGGTACCTGTTTTCATTCTCTAGTATCAGCTCTTTCTATTGCTGTCTATACACTGATGCAGTTATTGACATAAGTATCCTGGAATTTATAAAAAAGCCAAAAGATAATAATAAATTATCCCTTTTAGTATACTTGAGATCATTAACTGCTTTCTGAGGATTTGGCATTTTAATCCTCCAATGTCTTATTTCTTCGAAAAGTATAAATTGTTAAGGTACCACCATAGCCTATCAACCTTTCGCCCAAGAACACATATTTAAAAATAATTAGTGGAATTAAGACATTATATTGTATCACTGTACTTTCTCTTCCAATTTCTCAGAACAATATACTTTCCCCTAAACAATCTCAGCTCTCAGAATCTCCACAAGGTGAGCTGTAGCAAGGACATACTGCCTTTTACATATGGCTATGCTATTTTCCTTATGCAATTCATTAAACATTTCATTATTTTAGACATAAAAATATTTAGTATGAAATAAGTGGAAGTGATGATTTTTGTAAAATGACAGTTGCTAATTCAATCACATTTTGATTTATTGCCATATAACTAAATGGCCTAACTTATATACTAACAAAGAGGGAGGTCATTCAGCCACGAGTCAACATTCCACAGGCTTCCAGGAGGCAGGGTGGAAGGTGATAAGACATACTGGACACCTAGACCGGGCTAATAAAGCATGAGGTTGGGTTAAGAGTCCAGTCCTCCCTGAGGTCAGCCAACAACATGGCAGGCACAAGGCCAGCAGAGTCATGGTTTACTGTAGACAAGTACACATTATGAATTTTATGTAGTCTTTCAACTTGGATTGAGAAAGAAAGATGTGTGGGAGATAAAACACATGCATGAACACCACTCAGTCTCTGAATTAGATCATTTTGTTTCCACAGAGCAAGAGTCATTTTTCCAATGCTTTCTACCAGGTGAATCCAACTCATGGTGACTGCCAACTACTCAAAAATGTTAATGAATGAAAATTAATCTCCAGGTCTAGATAAAGATACGAATGTAGTAGGTGATAGCTCACTACTACTTCAGGTGATAGTTTATTGGTTAGGTCTTATGACATCATCTGACATATAATGAGCCATATTTTAACAAAGTCAATGAAATCATAGTTTGACGTGAGTATAAAGGAATCTTATACTGGTAATAAAAGCAGCTCAGGACCTCTAAGGTTATTCTAGGCTTCATGACAATGGAGACAGAAGAACCTGAGGGGATATTGTTCAGGAAGTCTATGACTGACAGTGGATACCATGGCTCAAACCTGTCATTCAAGGGTTTACATGAGAATGTTCCTTCTATTCTATTTTCTTGGACTCTTGAGTTCACCCCTATGTCATTGATATCATCATTTAGCCCCAGAAATGGAAAGGGCACTTAGCAGAGTACCTCGCAAACACTTAAGATAGAGCTTTAGATATTTTTGTTGGTGGATATATATATATATATATATATATATATATATATATATATATATATATGACATTAAAGATAAGCCTGTATAAATCTTTTTAAAGACTACAGTTAAAGTATAACCCCAAACTCAATCGTAGACTTGAGGTACTCTGATAAGGAATAATTCCTTCATGTAGCCAATGTTCGTAGAAAGGAAAAATCTAGTTAATCCTAGAATATTGTGCTTTGATGCTAAGTCAGTTTTCTTAAAATATTATAGCTTTAAACTTTCCATGTGGATCTTTGTAATTTCTTTGGTTAAAAATACCATAAGTGATTATATTGTAACTTCACATTTTGCATATGTAATTTTTATACATATATATTTATACTGTCATATACATATGTATTTGATAAAGATATTCTTGAGAGACAGATGCTAAGTGAAAACTTCTGATGAAAGTTCTGATGATCCCTCCTTTGCTCCTCTCCTAGCATGGTGTGCCCATACTCCTAACAGTGGGTCCTTGGACTTCTGAGTATCCTTTACTCTGTGAGCTGATTTTGAACATCCCCTTTCTGGTGCCATCAGTAAGAAGATAAGGAAATAGTTACTGGTCTTCTGGCTCTCATTTTGAGTGTGAGCTAAAAAAGCTGCTTTGCTTCAAAAAATAAAGGTCTCCCCTACTTGTATCAATGATGGACAAATGGTACCATGTTTCTCCTACAGACATTCAACTCACCTCCCACTGTCCCTGCACTGCCTGGTTTTTGAGCTGGATCTTCCAGTCCTCGGTGTTGGGGTCTGCACAGTGATGCAGAGTTAGGATGACAGGGCGGGTCAACAGAGCTCCAGGAGGCCCACAGCTCACCACAGGGGTCAGTAGTGTCTGAGACTCTTCCATGGGGGGCCTGCATGGAGAGCAGAGGACCATACCTATGACATTTCCATAGTATGAATGCACTATGTCGTCACTGAGATCTAGAGTTGGATAAACAGTTCAAATTACTTCCTCATGATACTTGAGCATGGTGGATGTTGGATGATGAGACAGAAATAAATGGAAACCATGTTCTGTATAGACAGGCTTTCATCTTGTAAGACAGGAGGTTTTTCTGACAGTGGAACATTTGCCAGCATCTCTTTGATCCCCATCCTCAGATACAGGGCTGCCTTGGGTAACTTCCTCTGAATTCATGCTCTGATACTTTCAGGATGGAATGAGAAAGAATAGAAGTCTTATGATGTTACATAACCAGCTTTTCTGATAACTCTCACCACTGGTCTCACAGTGTTTTAATACTTTTGCGTTTTCAGGGCCTAACTTGAAAAATACTTCAAAAATCTCACTTCAGAACGAGGACACCCTAGAGCTAAACTTAGTTGAAGTGACTTTCAGGCTTAATTCAGGCAAGTATAGCAGATTCATTCTTTCATATGTGAGCAGAAAGAATATAGAATGGCATTTCTGTAGCAAGTTAAAATGAGAACACATCACTTATGTATTTCACACACAAAAAATCTGGCCATAAGGGACTCAAAGATGCAAATTAACCTCTTTCTTTCTTTCTTTCTTTCTTTCTTTCTTTCTTTCTTTCTTTCT
>NW_021621323.1:735431-851296 GCF_004785775.1 Grammomys surdaster
TCTTTCTTTCTTTCTTTCTTTCTTTCTTTCTTTCTTTCTTTCTTTCTTTCTTTCTTTCTTTCCTTCTTTCTTTCTTTCTTTCCTTTCTTCCCTCCCCCTCTCTCTTTCTCTCTCTTTTCTAAACTCTGTCAATATCCTTCACATATATGACTAAACAAAAAGTAAATGGACTAATCAGTCCAAGCTGCCAATTAGTATGTGAGAGAGTCATTCCCAAATTTCTGAGGTTGCATAATTGTCTCACAGTTCACAATTGGTATTTTGTGATTAGATTAAAGGCATACTTCTCAACAGTTCTCACACTGACTGCCAGAAGGAACATGGCTACTGAAATCACAGGCCCATGAAACTTTAGGAGGGCCTTCTAACTTTGTCCCCACCTAAAACAAGGGATTCGAGACAACACAGCTGACATGTGGTTAGTACCTTAGGCGCATGCAAAGTTATGGACCATGGTTATTAGAGCATCATTCGTTATCAACTCATATTATGATCAACTAAAATCAACACGATCTGTCTTCCAGACCTGTCTTCCCATATATCCTTGACCTGCTAACTAGCTACTTTATATTATGTATTTAGAAAGATTAGTTTGATATCTTCTCTATAACAAAACATTGTCGTTTTTTCCAATATTGTCTGAAAAGCAAGGATTATATGACTTTTCTTAGGTTTCTTTCCTGTACATGAGGAAGTTGTCAGTAATTTGGTGTCTCATTAAAATGAGAATCCTGAAGTCAGCCTATACTTAAGTGTACAGCACACGAGAATTGCTATCTACTTTAACTTAGAATATGAAGTTGTAGTCTCATCACAAAAATCATTGCATTGGATTATTCTCAAATCATGTAATAACACAAGTATTTTGTACCAGGCTTCAATTAAGAGGGGAGAATGGTGATATTATTATTATTATTATTATTATTATTATTTTATTAAAAATCTCTTTTAAAAAGTAGCCAGTGAAAGCCACTGGAAGCTAAGTATTTTGTTAAAACTGAGCCTCAAATATTCCTAACATAAGTGTTCTTAAGTTACATCAAATATATATAGTTTTGTGTTTGATAGATAGCTTTTGAACCTAGACATATTTATAATTTTAAGTTTGTTTTAATAGATTCAATATATAGTTCTTACTGCTATGCCAGTCCTCAAAATATTATTTATCTCCCACACTCATCTGACCTTCATGAGTTGGATATGTCTACCATTTTGTGGTCATTATAATTCCTGCCAAGTTTGTAACACAAGAATAAGACAAGGAAAAGAGGTCATCACTTCAAGCCTCTGTCTCATCAGACATCAATATCTCTAAGATATTTAGCTCAACCAAATATAAACCCATTAAAATGCACATCTTAGTGACATCTTCCTGTCTTATTCATGTGTACATTTAAGTGGACATCTCAGATTCTTCCATAATTGCAGTGGCTACATGAAATTGATTTGTCTCTTGTTATTACCTATAGGTTATGTATTATTTATCACATCATCTAGAGGTTAGTAAATATCTGTCCCCTATCCTTATATAATGCTGACTAATGAACAGAGATGAATGAATGATGGCAGTTATGATTATTTTTAACATTGTTAAATGATAATTCTTTATAGATTGATTATGATGATATTCTTAGTGGTCTTCAAGGAAGCTTGTCTGTTTTTTCCTTGGAAGATAAAGATGTCTACATCTACAGGGAAAGATAGGCAGGGGTATCACTCATTAAAAAAAAAGGCTCAGTTTGTCCATATTTTGTTGTACTCTACTGAAACTGTATAGATATCACCGGATACTCTATGAAATATTCCTGAGCTTCAGCTCTGAAAACTAACACTAAGTTGATGATCTAGAACATACAATGTTGTAACTGATGTACTTTTGGACCTAAAATTTGTACCATTTATCAGTACTGACATGACAGGACAGTGGGGTCAGACATTAAAGCCTTCAGAGTTTCCAGTCAATCATCATCTCTAAAGCTTACAGTTTGGTCTTTATTGCCCTTAAGAATCCTGACCCTCACACCCCTCTCTTTCGCTTGAAGTTGTACCAGGATCTCTCTAACTTCTGTCCCACCCTTCTATCCTATTCTCCCACATGGAAGCCTCAAAGAAGCTTTGCTTACTTCCAGTCCTTTAATATCCTGAATAACATGTTTTCTTTATTAAATCTGCAGTTTCCTAGACACCTGGGGGGTGTCCATATATTTGGTATTGGTTTCTGGCAATAGGTTAAGACTTCAATATTATCCCTCTACCACATCGGTTTTCATTTTCTCTTAATGCATTTTGTCTTCTTCCCATTGTCTAATCTCCCCCATCCTTGTATAACATAAGTGAAGCTTTGCTTTCATTTTGTCATGATTAATATTACACTATATGCCTTTGGCAGTGACTTTATTGTTGCCTAATATCACTTTTCCCACTATGAGAGAAATAACCCTGCAATGTTTGTGCTTTCCTGAGGCCTTTTCCTACCTTTTAGTTACAGGTGTACCTTGAGAGATGAGCAATCAATTTTACAGGGAAGGACCTCAAGCAGAGGTCCATTTCAAGTGGCCCTAGCAGAGAGATGGGGTCTGTCTCTCAGGCTGGTATTAGCAACCTGTGCTTGGAGAAGGGAAGGAGGGGCTTCCTCTCACTGCCCATGAACATAAGGGAGAAGTGAAATGCCCCTGCTGGCTTGGAAATTTGTCAGCTGGGCACTGTCTGAGCACACCCTTGGCATGCAGTAGTGATGAGCAGTCCTCTTGGAGGAGAGAAACCAAATGGAGGGTGGGGGACGGGCGAATTAATGTTCAATGAGTGTCAAAAGAATTTATTAACTCAGTGAGGTGTGGAAGTTTGATTAATAGGGAATTGAGGAAGATGAAGTAGAATCTGTAATGGAACAAAAACCAAAGAAGTAAGACTTTCATTTCCTTCTAAGCTAAAGGAAGCAGTTTCCACTGTATATGAAAGGGAGACTTAGGTAAAAGTTCATCATACTAAACCAAAGGTCAGAAGTGTCTAAAGTCACAGAGCCATTACTTACATAAAGGGAGGGCATTCAGAGTACGTGGAGCCAAAGAGTTGAAAGTAAATGTAAGCCTCATGTATGATTTTGTATGTCCTATGAGCTTTGAGAAGTCTCATGAGCTATCTGAGTTACATAAGCAAATAGTTTGTACAGAGTTATTGCAGATGACATGGAAATGAACACAGTGTAAAAGTTAGGTACAGAAGCAGCAACTAAGTAGAAACTCAGCAAAGTCCAATGATCAGAATGTTTAAAGTATTTAACAGGCAAATAAACAAGCAAACAAACACCTAACAAGGATAAAATCAGGTTAACAGCTAGACAGGTCACAGTGCCCCTTGGACAAAGTGCATGAGGAGAAGCAGTTGGTTTTCAGAGAGATTTTTCTTCCAGCTCCTGCTGGCTATTATCAGTGATAAGACAATACAGAAGAGCATTATAGGCAAATCCCATATGAGCAGCTGAATCAGCTGCTTACAAATACCTGTGAAGTAAGATAATCATGGGACCCCTCTCCAAAGGAGAAAACCTGAGACACTTACATACTTCCCAGGGATGCTGGGCTGACTATTCACACCAAGATATCTCATATGGAAGTCATTTTGCTTCTTTCACACCGGTGTATCTAGATTCCCTGGCCATGAGCTTAGGGACCTTTTGAAAAGAATTTGCCTCCATCTACCTCTGGGTGGACATAAGGTGCCTTCTGTGAATGCATGTCTTTCTGTCCTGTCCCTTGGGATAACAATCTCACCCCAGGCTCAGGTGTCTTTTAAAGCACATGTCTTCCTACATATCTAGCAACTTGAGATATTTGCATTCTGCATTCATGACAGGAAATGTCCAACTTGCTTCCTATCAAAAGCTCAATTGAGAGAAAGAAAGGAAAAAAAAAAAACCACCCTGAATGGCATGTTTTCATTTTCCCAGACAGGCAGACTCAATCTTTAGAAGTTAGAACAGCTAAGCAATATGCAATGGGCTTTAACCTTGTGGAATTATTTTACTCAGTGTATACTTTGGGTCCCTCCAATTTGCTTCCCTTGAGGATCATTAACACAGAGTCTTTAAACTCATTGCCATTGTCATTTTATCTTAGGATCTTAATGACTCAAAATGTGTTTTTTATGAGGAAGCAGAGAGGAGAGAAATGTTCTCCTTCTAGCCATATTGTTCATGTGGATCTTAACAATTAGGGAAGACTTTCTCCTCAGCCCCCTTTTCCTTCTTTCTTTTTTTGCAACAAAATCTCTGTGTAGCCACTACTGGCCTTAAACTCCAAAACTTCCTCTCTCAGTGTTGTGAGTGTTAGAATTTCAGACATGTGCCACTGCATCTGGTTACCTTTTCCTCTGGAACCTATGAAATAAATAATTTATTATCTACTCCCAGGAAGTGAGCTTCATTGTGCTACTATTTCATATTCCTACACTCATCTGACTTTATACATGACTATAAATTTACTTTATGGTTGATACTAATAAATAATATATATCAATATATGTCAGTACTATATATGTCAGAATATATATATATATACATACATACATATATATACATACATATATCAGTGTATATATATGTATCAATACATATATATCAGTATATATACCATATATCATATCTATATCATATATCTATAGCCTATCTATCTATCTATCTATCTATCTATCTATCTATCTATCGGAGCCTAAGGATCTGTGAATGTTGCTCTGCCCTAGGAATAATAAAAATATTTGACATAAGTAAATACAAACCTTTGAATATAAAGAATAATTAATTTTCATACATAGAAAAGTAATTAATGAACTCTGAGACTGATTTATTTTATTTTGTTTTCACTTGTCCTAAGCCAGGGTAAATATTAAACAGATTCTGTTGATCTGGTGTTTTGACAGAAGTATGAACTCATATTTTTGCCACAATAACGTGCAGTGTTCATGGCTTCCTGTATTCACCCAGTTTCAATATCTTCAGGTGAAGCCCAAGATGTATTGGGGTGCTGCCACAGCATGGGGTACCCACTCCCATCTCCCATAGTTTTCCTTTCCATCCTTTCAGAGTATCCTAGTCAGAAGAGTGATTGTACATTTTGGATAAAGCGAAGAAAACAGAATATTGATAAGGTCAAAGACCTCTTCTTTAAGATTCCAAAGCCTTTGACTTTAAATAAAAGATACACAGTTACTCTATTGAACTTGATTTGAATCAGGCAAGTTGTGTATGTGGAGAAAGCTTAAGACCTCAAATCAACATGTGCAGGAGGTGGGGTGGGGAGATGGCTCAGGGTATAAGGTGATTGCAACAAAAGCATAGGGGCCTTAATTTGATATCCAGCATACACATATACTGTGTCACATGCCCATAATCCTAGCAATGGGACAGTAGAGACAGAATGATCCAAAGGCTTGCCAGTAAGCCAGTTTGGACAGATTGACTATTTCGCACCCCCCTCCCCCATTAGTAGGAGATTCTGTCTCAGAAAAATAAAAGTATAGAGACATTGAGGAGACACCTGAAGTCCACATTTAACATCTACACATGAATTCATACACCCCAAAAGGAAATGCACATCAGAGACTACTAATGAAAGCTAGAACACAAGATGTCCTCTCAAATTCATGAGAAGACCTCACGGTACTGACTTTCTATTATAACAGCAATGTGTTTTCCCTGTAAAAGCACAGTAGAAGTGTACTTCAGAATGAGTACTAATACAAATTATCACTGATGTTCATTTTTCAGGGTCTTACATGTGTTTCTATGTTAGTGAGACTCTATAGACATCATGGCGAATCCCACTTTAAAGGTGAAGGAACTTATTCCTGGGGAATCAAGTCTCAGCAACACATCTTACTCAGTGACTGAGGAGAGCTAAATATAACCCAAGCTCACCTGTCCCCAGAGCTCTTCTGTTTTCCAAGGTGACATCACTCCTGTGTATACTACTCCACAAACCCTGCCTCCACCTTCTCATTTTCTTACATTCTGGCTGCGTTTGCCATTGCTCAGTGAAGACCTTAACAATCTTTATGTAACACAGATAAAAACTGTCTGAGAAGCCAGGGCAAGGAGACCAGATGCGTGCCACTTGAAGGCATTTGCAGCAGAACTGTGAACGTTATTTTATTTTCTTTCTCTCTGATTCCTTTCATGGCATCCAGAACTGGGTGTGTTTCCAGCTGGATGGCACCCAGCTGGTCATCTGCTGATGTGAGTTGTCTGAAGGGAGGCGTGAACTTAATTACATGTGGCCTAGTGAATGTGACAAATGGGGCCTTATCATTACTGAATGTGCTCTACACAAAGCCCAGACTGGCAGATGTCTGACCTAAATGAACCAGAGATGGGACAAATCATGTCTGACCAAAGAAGGTGAAGAATTGTAAGGCTGAATTTGTAAGAGTTCTGGAAAAAAATACAAAGTCTCAGTTTCCCCATGAATACAATTTCTATGACTTGTACAAATGTGGCCCCCTTTTCCTGTTTCTAGAATAAATTTTTTAAAATCCCACTTAGACCAAAATATTGTCCTTCATCAATTCTTGTGGACAAAACAGATCTGAAAGTCAAGTTTTCCTTTTTTCTTTTTTTTTTTTTTAATGTATCCTGTACTGGCCATGAAATTTCTTCAATCAGCCAGCCTAAAGGATCAATCAGTTCAGAAATCCCAAATGTGAAAACGAATAGGACTCTATTTGTAATCTATGGGGAGCCACAGCCGTTTATGGACTACTTAATGATATGGGACTAACACTTTTTTTAAAGAGAGATGTGGTGATATGATCTGCTGGAAGAGGGAGCAGTAAGCCTTCCTGGAGGTCTGGCTTGGGTTGGGCTGCAGAGAGGTGAGAGAGGAGTGTTCCAGGCTTGAAGGCAGAGGAATAATAGGTGAAAATTACAACAGAACAAAAAATTTTTCTTAGCTGGCCAGAAGTATTGCAGAGGAGTACATAGGACACAAGGCTGGGAAGCAGGCACATGGAAAACACTCTTATTCTGACTTACGTTGAAATGAAGCTAAACATGAAAGAATAAGCTAGGCACATGGTTTGTATCTGACACATGGGTCACAGACACATAGTGACTGTTCATTGAGTATTTTTGAACTAGAGAATGAATATGTATAAAGATAAATAAGCCATGGTATAATCTTAACATAAGCCATGGAAATCTTTAAAATCAAAGATAAGGAGACGTTTGACAGTGGTGATAGTAAAATTGAAATGTAAATAATGAGGAAGAACCATTTGAAAATGACTGGATTTGTAAACTATAGGATATAAGACATTGGGATATATATCTATATCTATCTATCTATCTATCTATCTATCTATCTATCTATATCTATCGATCTCTCTCTCTCTCTCTCTCTCTCTCTCTCTCTATCTATCTATCATCTATCTATCATCTATCTAAAATGATTTTCTGTAGCTTGAATTAAAGACATGAATAATGCTCAAGAATTCCTTCTCTCTTTCTCTCTCTCTCTTTTTTTTTTTTTTTTTTTTTTTTTTAGCTTCTTGGTCTGGCTGTTGTTTGTGTAGATGGAAGGATACTACCAGAGGGGAAAATGTTCTGGGTCATACTGTTAAAAATACCTGCATCTCTACCTGGGTGCATAACAAAAGAGCTTTTTCAGCTACCAAGGTAGGGAACCAAAAAGAACAGGCTTCCTGAGGATGAGGTTGAGTATGAGGAGTGACTGTGCATGAGTCACCTGGTCTACATTTGTCACTCTGCTCAGAGCTGGACCTGAGAATGCTTTTCTTTGAGGCCAGTGGTGGTCCTTATACAATGAGTATTTCAATTTTGAAAATATCTTTTGTTTTAAGATGATTCATCTAATATACAGTTACCAAACCCAGACACTATTGTGGATGCTAAGAAGTACTTGCTGGAAGGAGCCTGATATAGCTGTCTCCTGAGAGGCTCTGCCAGAACCTGACAAACACAGAGGTGGATGCTCTCAGCCAACCATGGGACTGAACACAGGGTTCCCAATGGAGAGTTAAAGAAAGGACTGAAGGAGCTGAAGAGGTTTGCAACCCCGTAAGAGGAACAACAATATGAACCAACCAGACCTTGCAGAACTCCCAGGGACTAATCCACCAACCAGAGTACACATGGAGGGATCCATGGAACCAGCTGTATATGTAGCAGAGGATGGCCTTATCTGGCATCAGTTGGAGCAGAGGCCCTTCGTCCTATGAAGGCTTGATGCGCCAGTGTAGGAGAATGCCAGGGCAGGAAGGCAGGAGTGGATGAATGGATAGGAGAACACTCTCATAGAAACAGAGAGAGGGATAGGATGGGGGGTTTCAGAGGAGAAACCAAGAAAGGGAATAACATTTAAAATGTAAATAAAGAAAATATCTAATAAAAAAAAGGGAAAAAAGATGTCAATGTGGTTTTGAAAGCATTAACCATCTAGGTTTCTAATGCAGTGTCACATACACACACTCAAAGAGAGAGAGAGAGAGAGAGAGAGAGAGAGAGAGAGAGAGAGAGAGAGAGACAGAGAGAGAGAGAGAGAGAGAGAGAGAGAGAGAGAGAGAGAGAGAGAGAGACTTTATATGGAAACTAATCAAGGAAGTCCATCTCTGCCATGTCAGAAGTTAAACAGAAAATCGAATTTAGAACATCTAACCTGTTCTTATTATTTTTACTTAAAATAGCTTCATATGGATGAACATGTCACATCCTAAATAGAACCTTTGGAGTCAGTGTAGTTTTAGTCAACACTAGGCTCATCTTGGAAGGTCTAATTATATAAGCTAAGGATATGAAGGTTGATGACTCTTATGCTGGAGGAGAATTACAAAGATAAAAATCTATACACAAAGGTTGTGTGCCAGGTTGAGTTGGGAGGGGCATGTCAGGGGCTGTGCTAGGTTAAGGTGGGAGGGGCATGTCAGGGGCTGTGCTAGGTTGAGGTGGGAGGTGCATGTCATGGGTTGTGCTAGGTTGAAGTGGGAGGTGCATGTCATGGGTTGTGCTAGGCTGAGGTGGGAGGAGCATGTGGGAGTACTAAGGGTTATACACTTTTGTGACTTTTTATTTCTACAAGGGTGAGATTCTTGATTCAGGTCACAAGAAGCCAGAGTATCTTTGTAAATATACACATCTCTTCAGATAATCTATGAATCATGTTTTTGGCCATATTTTTCTGCTAAAGAACTATGTGTCTACTCATAGATATTCATAGAAAATATCACTAGAATTCCATAGGATATGTAGCACCTGAAGCTTCAAAGGGAAAGAGAAGTAAAATTTGACTTTTTTTTTGTATAGGTCTAGAGTCAAATGTATATCACTCTATGGTTTCTATGTGCAATTCTCCAAGTTAGATACTGCTAAGGAAAAAATTAGGAAAACAAAACCATATTTACCTCATAGTTTCTTTCCTGTGTACAGTTACATACATTTCATAGACTCTCCCCTGAGGAATGGCCCCAGCGGGAATCAGCAAGCTTACCCCTGAATAGCAAAAAGAGAAAAGTACTGTATAAGACCTATGAACAAAAAGGAAACTTCTAGAATGCTTTTGCAGCATGCAAAAAGGACTGAGATTTTGTGCCTATGTAGCACTAGTCTTTACATACTTCCTAAAGACATGTAAAGGTCCATAGCTGCCCTCTCTTGCAGTCCGCCACAGCTCCCTTTGAACCATTACGGAATTACTTAAGAGAGTGATGTCATTTTGAAACTTTGTGTTTTATTTAAGGAATTGACAGATGGTTCCACTGTTATTTTTCTTGTAAATCGAGGAGAAACCAAAAAACTGCTATTAAAAATTTAAACAGCTGCAAAGATGCATTGTTTTTGATTTAAAAAAAAAAATGTTCCCCATGAAATCCAAAGTCAGGGGAACGCTAACCTCAGCCATATTAGAAAACCTTTCTTTTCCCCTCTAAAATATCTGGTGAGCATCAGTGTTATTTCACAGCAGAGTTAAAGACAAGAATAATTTATCACACACAACTCTAGGAAGTGAGCAACAGCATCTTACTTAGCTGCAACAGGTCACAGCACCTCTCAGTTGTTGCTAACTATGTCAATGAGATGAGAGGGATTATTGATATGAGCCTTGTAAAAGCTTGGCCTCAGACAATACTGCAACAATTTGAGCTGGTGTCAAGACGACCTGGCAATCCTGGTTCTGAATGCATGGTGGAAATTCTTGTTTATAGAATGTGTGTGCTTCTGTGTGTGTGTGTGTGTGTGTGTGTGTATGCATGTGTATATAATACATAATTTTATATGACGTTAACACAATAGGTCAGTGAAGTTATTTTTGTTATTTTATTGAATAATACGTCCAGTCTTGTACAAAATAGTCAGGTATACTCTGAAATTAGACATTAGCTGTGTTATAACCTATGGTTGCAAGTCCATCAGTACTGCTAAAAATAAATTTCAACTTTCAACATTGGGAGCCACTGGTTTCAGTTCTTTACAGAAGACCTCTGTGCTTTTCATTCTTTAAATATTTGTAAACTATATAATAAACTTAAAAAAAGATAAAACTACAAATGGACATTGTGTGAAGCTGAAATTGTAGCTTAATATATCATAGACTGGAATAAATACTTTAGACACTCTCTGGTTGAATGATATCATGGATCATCAATAAATGAAGATTTTGTGTCTATTGTTATATTTCTAATCATTTACAAAATAGTTTTCTGAAATATAGTTTCCTGGAGAACACTGGACTGAACCAACTGAGTGCATTTTCTTTTTTTTTTTTTTTTTTTTGGATTTTCGAGACAGGGTTTCTCTGTATAGCCTTGGCTGTCCTGGAACTCACACTGTAGACCAGGCTGGCCTCGAACTCAGAAATCCGCCTGCCTCTGCCTCCCAAGTGCTGGGATTAAAGGCGTGCGCCACCACCGCCCGGCCCTGAGTGCATTTTCTAACTAGTTTTTTTTTTGAAATATAGGAATACACTAAGGTTTGTATTATATGCCTGGGTTGATTATATGCCTTTAAGGTAGTTGGTGCCAGTCCTGAACTACATCTCAGCAGAAAGGTCTTTCTAGAGGAACTAAATTCAGAGTTAGTTAATGAGATTAAAAAGGTTTGCATATTTTATATGAAGTAATTCTTGAGATATACTGAATTGAATTTTGAGGTAGACTATATCTAACATTTCAGATTGAATATAAACAGAGATAAGATTACAGAGACTCCAATACGACTTTGAGCTGCATCTTTGTCACTTAAACTTTCAGGAATTACCTGAATTAGGAATGATGAGGTGACCCCCAAGGGAATTGAAGGTGCCAAATGCTGTGCAGGATGGGTCAGTCTGTCTTGCGAGACTCTGGTTCTTCAGGTTAAGGGCTTCATTCTCTAGCAAGGATTGGGTCATCTGGGGTGATAGCTTGGATGAGAACTCAGCAAGGTCATCCTGGGGAGTGACAGCACCTGAGCTGTTGTACACTTTGATTTTCAAGTTGGGCAGTGGGTCTAGAATTGGAGAATTGGTCATTGGGATTTTGTCCGAGACATCATGCAGAGCATAGACAGGTCCCCTGTACATGGCTGCAGCTGAGGTGAGGTCCGGGGGGACTGCCAGGAGATCTGAGGTAAAAAGACAAAAGAATTCTGTTGCATTTTCCATTCAGACCAAGCTAGGCTAGCAAGATATGACTTCACAGGTTTAATGCAAAGCAAAGCTGCTCTGCTAACAGTGCAGGTGGACAGATCAAAGGCTCTGGAATACAGGACAAGCATAGTGTCCACATCCTCCTTGCCATGAGCCATCAATGGTTAACCTGGCTCCTTCTATATTTTGCCTTGGGTTCTAATCATGACATTTAAGATATTTGGCTATTTCAATAGACTAGAAAGAACAATATGAGCTCCTGAGTCACTGTCTTGTAATGGCTTTGCTTGCATATGCTGTATTTGGATTCATCTGTAAATCACTGCATTAATAGCATTATAAGAAGGGGAACAGGGACCAGAAAAATCAATGAATCAATAAACTTATTCTTTCAAATAGAAGTTAAAAAGCAGGACAGAGGTACTTGTCAAAAAAGCAATCCAAGAATGACCTGTACATCTCAACAGCTGTGACTGATTGTATAGAGTGATTTCATTTCTATAAGGAACAGAGCCAAAATCTCTGCCGTTCGCTCAGCTAATATTCTGGGTCAGCTGGATGATAGAAATGCCACTGAGTTTGTAGGTAAGTGGTCACACTGCTCACTCCAAAGTATAACTCATAGTGTAGAAAGCCCACTGACCTTGTCTGGCAGCCTTGATGTTCACAGGCTGAAAGCCGCCATTGAGTGCTGAGGAATCAATGATGTCAGACTCAAAGTCACGGTGGTTCTTCCGATACACGAACAGGGCCACCACAACAGTGATCGCCAGACAAACGGTTACAGCTATCACAATCCCAACATAGAGAGCAACATCGTCTGAATCAGGAGCAGCTGGAAAGAGAGAGGGAAACATCCAGCCAACTGCTTCTACAGACTTCCCTTAGAACACATATGTATTGTGGTAATTTTTTCAGACATTTATTGCCATTTTTTATGGGTTAATTTCAAGTCTATTTCAAAAGCTATATAAAATGACTGTGGCTTTTCAGTGGAAAATTATCTCTGGTTTCTTTTTCTTTCTCACTCTGCATCAATCCACCCACTAATCTATCTTATAATTGGGCAGCATAACAGACTATTTATTGCCAGGCATTTAAAGAAACTGCTGCCCAACCCGTTCCAAACCATGGGAAATAAAAACTTTATTACTACTGCTTTCAGGTAAAAAAGTTTGGAAGGTTTTTTTTTTGATTCATTGATAGTTCAAAAAAAAAAACCATAAACACTTTCAGATACATCTGGTATGATTTTATCTGTATGTGGATTGAACCAAGATGTTCTTCTAGGTATCATTTGAAGTCATAAAATTAGTTCCAATACATTCTTCTCTTCTCCCCTTCAATCAGTGTGAGAATGGATGGGAGCTGTGCAAATAGAGCAGAGTAAACTTGAGGAGCAAGCATGGTGGATTAGAAAGGTGAGCTTTCTGAAGCTCAGATCCAGGGCAGAAGCTATATGTGAGGTCCAGCTTTTGATGCAGAGACAGTATTATCTCCCATCTTGAGCTTCCTGTGAGTCCTTGGTAGAGCTTCCTGTCTAAGCTTCTCATTATGGGAATAAGCTACAGGTCTGTGATTTGTTAGATAAGATAAAGATCTTGCTCACTGATCAGAAAGGTCAGGCTACCCCAGGAGGGAGATAAGTATTCGAGTATGGTACCATCCATACAGGTTATTTCTAGGTAATGGTAAAAAAAAAGTAAAATAAAAATAAAAAGAATTCTTATAAGTGGTGCCTGTTGTTTTGGTGGCATGAAACATGTTTGGATTGAACTGGAGAAAATGACAGAATCTGATTATAAAAAATTAATCAGATAAAGTAAAAGTTTTGTTGCCTCCGTTTGACATGGTTTAGCCTTTCCTTTTAGACCCATCAAAAATATTGAGCAAATTAAACAGAGCTGCAGCTTCCTCACTGGAAAAAGAGATATTGAAGTTGATGCTTCTGGTAGCCAAGGAGAACTCCAAATGTCATGGTCAATTTATATAAATATACGTTTTGGGGAGGCAGGGGAGAAGATTTTTAAATCTATAAGTTTTTTTGTGATCTAAGATTTGAGAAATCATCCCTCTCTCCTAAGACACAAAGCCATATGGTTTACATGTGGAAATAACTCATCATTTTATCTGCCAGGGGTTCTCAGTAATTACCCACACTCTTGTGTCTCAGTCTTTAATTACACTGGCAGTTTATATAAATTTATGCCTGGAAAACTCCTCTTTAAGAAAACATCACCCTTCCCAGTATCTCAACTTTCCCCTCAATCCAGTCAATACTGATCGACAGCAGTTCTTCAGCATCCCAACCCTCCTCATTATGCGAGCACTGCTGTCAAAATGCTGCCTCTACTCTGCTGTGGGGTTTTATTGGAGACCCTGTAAAGGAATTTGTAACTCTGGTCAGAACAGTATATCTAATCCTTAATGCTTTCCAGGACTCATTCATGATGTATAGCTCAAGAGATCTGCATTTTCTCAATCGTTCCTTTTTAGTATTTGAACCCTGCCCTTTATGTATACCAGCCAATTTCATGATATGTTTTCTCAGTGACGGGGATGCATGTTTTCAATGGTAGACTGATAGCTTTTAAAGCTGGCAGCGACTTGAAATGACCCTTTCTTCTCTTCAGTATTGGAAATCTAATTTGTTTTTTCGTGTTAGAATACATTAGGCTCCTATTTCTCATGTGCACATCTGTAAGCCAAGGAAAGGCAAACTTGAATGGGGGTAATAATGTTTAAGGGTTATTTCCCAACATAAAATCCAAACGTCAAACTTACAAGAAAATCCATATTCATTCTGGGTTCTGTGCTCGGTTGAAATGGGGTAAATGAATCCTTGAAAAGAAAAAAAGCAATAAACAAAACAATGAAACTGAAATGGGAATAAAATCAAATTAATGAATGAAAACAAAATAGGAAGTGTGAAAAAAATGGTCTAATCAAAAGAAAAAAAGGAAAAGAAACCTGTAGTCCTTTAAAATTTCGGGTCACTATAGAATTATGATTTTTGTGCCCCCCATTTGCTCTGGAGCCTCACTAAGAATTAATAAGTAGGCAGATTGAATTTCAGAGCAAAAACTGGTCTCGAGTCACTAACTTTGGAGTGCTTAAAGTCTTTCTTTTATTGAGCATAAACTCTAATGGATTTAATTTATTTCAGACATCGAGGGTCATTAGCATAAGGAAAATCTTTTTTTCCTCTTCCCTGCCATATGCTTTAATCCCCAGTCGATGCTCAGAAGGCTCAGAACAGTTTTCTTTTTCTTTTTTCTTTAATCATAACTGCTTGCTTTTGGCCTCATGGAACTAGGGCAGGCCTGTCATCACTGGTCAACGGTTAAGTACCCATTTGTCCAGTGGAGCAGTGATCACATCTCCCCCATCTCAGGCTCACTTTTGGATTTTTGGCTGTTGCTTGTTCCATGGAGACTGCCTGAGGACTGTGCAGACTGTCAATACAACACTTGGGTGTCTTTTTTTTTTTTTTGAAATTGTCTGAAAATCAATAAAACTAAGGATTATAGGATTATTAATTATCGTGCTTTAGAGGAATGTTATTCATTGAGCAGATAACAAATAATAACCTCATTGCACTGAAGATGCAGAAGAAGCATGGTAAAGTTTCCATTCTTTTGAGTGCATTCTGATTAGGAAAAAAATGAGGAGAGTAACATAATACAAAAACTGCCAATGCGAAGTGAACAACGGGCACAAATCAGGGAAAAAATGAGGACAGAAAGGTTTGAAATGAGAAAGCAGTGGAAAGAAATATAAGTCCAACTTATAACTGGTACCCAATGTTCACTAAGATTTAATATTCTGTAGCATATGAATTAATCAAATAATGTAGCACCGTTTGGATTAATCAAATGAAGATGAACATGAGTATGTGAATTAAACATTGCTAGAAATACTCAAGGGCAAGAACTAGAGAGAAACCATAAGAATCACAATTAATTAGTTCAAAGTGAAGGTCTGGAAGACTTTAATGGTAAGGACGACTCTAATGCTGCAGGTAGCTCCTCTGCAGCCAGCAGAACGCTCTCTACTCCCCAGCTATTTACCTATTTGGGAGTTAATTCCAGAAAAACACACAATGCTACTTTAATGAAAGCAAGGCTTGCCAGAGCACAGATAGGTTTGCTCTGAATTAATATTTAATGCTTTATTTTAAAGCAATGATTGCAACCTCCTACTCAGTTTTATAAATATTATATTCCTTATCCCAGTTGTCGGACTCCATGTATTAGTTTGGCTTTCATTTTTAAACATCTCTGTCTGGTAATAGCCTTTTTCCATTTGCAGTCTGTGAACTCAATAAAAGGACAATTGGGACGAATCGAGGCTTTAGAAACCCAAGGACTTAGGGCAAATCAAGTTTACTACTGTGAGAGGAACGCCAAGGGTGAAGTCCTCTTGGAAGTAAGTTTGCTGCTCAATGGAATGTTCAGAAATGTTTTTTCACATGTGACGGAACAAGGATATGGGTGTGAAACAGAAACTTGGAGATGATCTGAAGGTGATCTGGAAAATGTTGGTAATCACTTATGGGGGCCGGCCTGAATAAGCAGGAACTCTAAATCTCATGACAGGAAAGATGGAGTCCAGAGACAAATGACATGCTCTGATACGTATCCTCTATAAAGCAGTTCCTGGTTCCCCCTGATGGCTAGTCCAACTTTTCAGTAAGACTCCTGTTCTTGACAGACAAAACAAAGAAAAAAATATATATATAGTTTTCATTTTCTAATGTCCCATATTTATTTATATCTAGACACTTCAATAACTAAATTTGTGTCCTATGGGATGATTCTTAGACTTTAACTCCAGGCAAAGAGTTAAGAATTCACTCATTCATTCACTCAATCACTCACTCACTCGGTGCTTTTGAATTCCACTACATTCTGAGTTCTAACATAGTATGATAGGGGCTTTCCTGCTGCCCCAGACCTCTCATTCTGGCATACATTTAGCAGGAAATAAGTACGCAAATGACAGGATAGACAAGATCATTTTTAATATTGAAAGTGTTCATTAAACGTCAAGCACACAGACTGTTGAAGCTCAGTTGTGGGAAGCTTGCCTGTGCAAAGCCTTGGAGTTGATCCCCAGTACTGAATATGTGCAGCATCTAGAATGATGATGGACACTTGTAATTTCTACTTGGGAGGTAGAGGCAGGATGGTCAGAAGTTCAAAGTTATCATCAGCTACATAGCAACTTCAAGAATAGCCCAATATACACGAGACCTGTTTTAAAGCATCATTTTTGTCCTTGTTACCAACATCACTATCATATCCATCATCATAATATACAATACATCAAGGCTATATGGACCATAATTAGAGAAATAAGGAGCAGCAGATCATGGAGGCCTAGTGGTCTACAAAGAACTTTTAATTTTATGACAAACAAAATAAAAATTATGTGTTTGAAACATGAATAGGTCACATTGGATTCTCTACAGAGAATGAATTACAGAAGGATCAGATCCATAATATTTCTGTTAATGCAGAGCTGGGAGATAGCTTTAAATGCATTCAGTGCATTTAGTGAAGAACACTCATTTGAAGTTGTTTTCAGTAAGAGAAAATATTACAAACCTAATTGTCTCATTCACTTTCAGTTATCTCTCATAGGGAATTAGGACCAATTGAGGCAACTAGTAGTTTCCTACATGAGAAAAATGTAAAACAGACCAATATTAAGAGTGCTCAATGCCCCAATTTACTGTTAGGGAAGCACTGATAACAGAGTTTTGGAGGCTACTCTGTGAAACCTCTTCCATCCCTTTCTACACACTTCTGCAATTACATATGGAAAACACTCTTAGGTGGCTGGAATCAGAGAAGGAATGATTACTCCATCCCATAAATGAAAGAACACAGGAGCATTTTCCAGAGCTTGTTTTTCTGTTTCTCCATTTGATTTGTCTCTACTGAGACAACAGGGCACATTTTCCTCAGTTAATGAGGTAGCCCTGTTGGGTGCAGTCCCCACAATGATGAAGGATAACATGCCCAGCACAATACATTACAAAATGATAGTTTTTATAGAGTCAATTTGGAAACGAGTTCCTATCTTGGAGATTTCACTTAACTTCTCTTAGACTTAAACTAAGGCCAAATGAAAGAACTCCAGGGATGCTGGCCAACGTAGTGAACTTGAGTTCATGGACGTGAATTTGTCAGCCTGGTGAATTTCTGTTAGAATCCCGGCTCTATCATGTCGTAAGCTGGGAGAGGCCATTGACCTCTTCCCCAAATATCAGAGGACTATAGATATTACTTCCATAGCTGTAGAAAAGAGAAATCAGATTTACAAAGTACTTCTAATCAATCAATAAATGACAAACAGTTATGGTCAATATCATTAGGAAGCATAGTTTTAAGCTGTGCTGACATGCTGGGTTCTAAAACTTGTTTCTCGTACAATGAATGTGCCCTAGTTAATGAGTGACCTCAGAAAACTTGCCTGAATTTCAGCTCCTTAGTTATTGCAGAACCAAGAAGCCCAGTTTCTCTGAGAAGCCATGGGCAATGCCCTCTTTTAAGTATTATATACTCTTTTACTGTCCCCGTTAAAAGGTGGTTGTGCTCGGCCTTTGTGGCTTCTGGCAACCGTCCAGTTATATGTTTCAGGAGCAAGCTTCCAGGAGCAGAGTGAAAACTGACACTGGCCTGATTTCTCAACTGAGATGCTCTTTTTCTCAGCAAGGGATTTGGAATGGGACAAATTCCAAATTTGTGGCTTCTATTCTTTGGATTCTCATAACATTTGGGGGCTTGTTGTGGCATTTGGCAATTGAGGTCCAAGGACACTTAATGTCCTATAATGAGACAAACATTCTTAGGGACAAAAGCCCTCCATAACCTCAAACTCACATCATGTAGGACTTTATAGAGCCAATTCCAGAGCCAGATAAAAAGGAGAACAAACAACTTTTTATTCTTAAGGAAAATTTACTTTTTAGAAAGGAAGTTTTCCTAACTTGGAGTACTAGAAATGGAAGATTTCATTATACAGAAAAAATTAATTGATCATTATTATATGCACTTATGTGCATAAATATTGGTGCTTAGGCACATGAATGTATGTGTGGAGGTCACGGAACAACATTCAGGAGACAGTTCTTTCTCCCACCATTGGATTGGGTATCAGACTTAGGTCATTAGAGTGCCCTTGACTGCAGGCTGCCCCTTAGGTCTCCTTGTTGGCCCTCATCCTGGAGAACATTTTTAAAGAAAGGTACAAAACATTTGAAAACAAGAGCAGGTCTCTTGAGCAATTTTTGAAATGTTCTTTTGACTTCAAAAGCATCTCATAATTGTCCAGACCATCATTTCAAGAGATCATGTTGTCTAAACATTTCCAGTCAAGGATGCTGGGTCTCAGGGGCTAGAAATGATACTTCCAATAGTATCCAAGTTTAAATTCAAACAAATGAAATGGTTCGAGCCATTCTTTTCAATCATGTTGTTGTCTCAGTTTTACCTTGCCTAACACCAGGGTGTCCATTTCACACTTGTGCCGATATTTTCTAAGTGATGTCCAACTTTTATGAAAACCGACTATCTTACTATCTTAAAATGGAAAGAGATATTTCTTTGGTTTTAAATTTCAGTAACAACATATCATCTTTGAGAATATGTTCGGTCCTTGAGATCTTTATAGTTACCTGCCTGGATACAGACTATTTGCTGGGGGGTTTCATTTGAGCATTATCAGGTCATTTGAGCATTATTATCAGGAACAAGGCTAGAATGTCTACTTTCTGTCCAAAAAGCGACTACTTTTATGTTTCTAGGTTTTTTCAAAAAGGGTTTGCCTTCAATGATGTATGAATATTAGATAACAGTAAAAAATATTCGCTTTATGACTAAAATAGTTTTATATTAACTACTTTTTATACTATAAGTATTTGTGAAGGCTAATTTTGATTAGCCTGACAGGATTTAAAGTCACCATGGAAACAAATCTCTGGATGTATTTAAAAGGAAAATATGAATGCAAATGCTGTAGAATTAGAACTCTTTACATTTGGAACCAAGCTAGTCAAAACAGAGATGCCCGGCTATTTTTGGTAAAGGCAATTAAGATAGGGATACCTAACCTTAAGTGTGGGTAGTACCATTCTACTCACAACATGAAGGTCACTGATTGAGATACATAGGACAGTCACCAAGCCCTAGCAGCCCACCTGTCTCCATCTCCCCAGTTCTGGGACTACGGGCATGGGCCACTGTGTGGGTGCAAAGGGTCGGCACTCACATCCTCTGGCCTGCATACTGTCCTCCAAGCCCCAGAAAAATTCAAAACAATAAAGCTGTAAGACCTGGTAAAGGAGCTCATATTGTAAAAGGAGTAAACATGGAGAAAGATTTGGGTTTATGTAGTGGCTTCAACCTTTGCTTGTGGGTCTCCGGAGGATCAGTAGTTTCTATTCAGTGTTTCAGTTTTTTATTTTGCATAATAGAACAATTATTAGTGGTAGTCAAAAGATCCATCTATGAAGTTACGTTTTTCTATCATTTGAGTATTAATTAAGTTAACCTCCAGTCATTTTCGTATCCATTTGACCATGTCTGACATTGAAGGCTATAGTCAGGAAATTTTCAGCCATAGCCCAACAGTGCTTTATGATATTAAAACAGAAGAGAATTAAAATTAAAGCTAAAATTACTTTAAGTATAAAAATAAGATACGATAACTGCAGGTTCTCTAAAATTTGAGAACCCCTGACCCAGAAATAGGGAATATTTAAAAAAGAAGCATGAACATAGATGGTGTAAGAATTAGAACTCTCTACATTTGGAGCCAAGCTAGCCAAGATGGAGATGCTATGGTACTATAAGTATTCTCGCCTGCCTCCATGGCTTACTTACCACCACCTGATATGGCATTGCTTGTATTATAATAACATGTATAAACAGGCTTCAGGACGTTATGAGACCTTTAGAGAAGAGAACCAGTTCTTCTCTGAGATGGTGATGACATCATAACTCAGGATTTGCGCACCATCATTTGACAGTTCGTAAATGTGTTTGTTACATGTTCTCTGCAAGTTTGTAGTTCTTTTATTTTGCTTTTGTGTTTGAGACAAGATCTTATGGTGTGTCTCATTCTGGTCTAGAACACACTATGTAGCCTACGCTAGCCTCAGCCCCAGTTTTCTTGCCTTATCCTCCCAAGTGCTAGGATTATAAATAGGCATGAGCCACCACATCTGGGTCAAACGAATGTTCTCAAATCACCACACTTTAGTTTAGTTGTATTTATATATTAGACATACACTCACTAGGAAACTTTCTAAGGCATTTTTTTCACCTTTAAGATCTGTTCATTAGAAGAATCTGCTCCAGGTAGACTTGCCCTTTTCCTTGACCTGGCTGCCTAGTCTGTTTGCCAGTGACTGCACACCAACCTAACATGTCAGATATTCACATCTCTATCACATTTCTTCTGATGCAAATTTTCTTGTTAAGCCTCAAGAGTGACTCAAGGATAAACATGCCCAGGTTCTGTTTTTCCCTTCTCCCAAGTCAGGGCTTATTTTGTAAACCCATCAGAGCACTAATGATGTCAAAGGTCAGGTTTGTTAAAAACACACAAGGTCGTTTACTATAATTCACCTTCTCTTCTCAGGGTTCATTATTGATGGGGCTTACACAGATCCAAGCATCTGAATATGTAAAATTGAAGACATGTCAACAAAAATCGAGAGGAGCATTTTCTTATGGATGTCAGGCAGCTGAGGTACCTGTGGCTATCTGTTGCTCCATCTTTTAGGAGACACTGACCATGCCACACTAAGTTGGTTCATGACCTTGTTTGTAACAGTTGCCAGCACACGTTCATTCAGAAAACAGGAAACAAATGATTAAAAGCCCAGCAGGAAAAAGGTCTTATCTCAGGACTCATAGTGGATGCAGCATAATTGCCTGAAATTCATCTCAGTTCACCAGAAGCAAGCTTATGTATGCGTCAGAGGCTCAAGTGCTTTTATGCTGGACAATCCAAAGCCATCAGTGTTTTAGAAGAAAAATAAAACATTAGTAAGTTCAGGGGTGGTAACATTCATCATGACTCTATCATAACAAAGACTTTTGACAGAAAGAATAAAACAGTGTGGAACCTTGAACTAAGGTGATTTAATCCTAAAGAGTATCAGCCAATATGATGACTTTTTTATGCTAAAATAAAAGTTAATTTAGCATCCCACTTTGCTCTGCCTGTACGGTGGCACTTTTCTCATCCTATATGACTCCATTTCTCCTGATATCCAAGAGAGATCACTGGAGGTGAAAGATCTGGCTTTTGTCTCCTCACACTAACCTCTTTGGCCTCCATAGGTGTGCGTCAGGTTTCTGTGGCATAAAGTTTCTGACCACATCCTTGCTTTCAAAAGCAGGAAAATATTTTACCAGAAAGTAGAAAGACAGACCACACTGTTTATGCCAGAGACTATCGAGGACTGTGTTGGGCAGGAAGTTCATGGGCAGAATATTTATTTGTCATCTGGGACACTGCGCATATCATGAACTATAGAAACCCAGCTATGACATCAACTTCTAACTTCAGATAAAAAAGTGCTCGCTGTCTAACACTCAAAGCTACGCTTTCCTCCCAAACTGCTGTGTTGACAAGAATTTTGCTGCAAAGTGACTAGCACCTTGGCAAGTGCCCACGGCAGGCAGTTATAAACACATCATTCTGCAGCCAGGGCATGGTGATTTGTTAGGTAAATGATTTCCCTATGTTATAAGCACCTGGTGTTGCAGGAGCCCGGTATGCAGCGTGTCCACACTGAAATTTACATGCAGAGAGTTCTGCTACTTCCTCTGGTGAGAACTGATGGAAGAGCCGAGCCGTGTGACATGCAAATGTTTTAATGAGTAGAAAGTGCTAAATTTGCACAATGCATAACATTTTAATTTCCCAGAGTCAGGGGGTTCACTGATGCAGACTGTTCCAGGCAGTTCTGGTTTGGCAACTGTAACTTATAATTTGTCTATAGCATAAACTCTCTTCAGCAAGAAGGAATTCCAAGGTCAGATTTGTACTCTTACATATATCAGTGTGGAAATTAAAATTTAAATGTGATTAAAAGATAAAATTCACAGGAATGTACAAATTTAACCAAGTAGTACACATTTAAAACCAGACTACATTTATTCTTTGGATGACTGTTTTCCAAAGAAAGACAAACATGAATAAAACTATTATAAAGCATTATGTGCTCTTAAGAATACCTATATATTCAACACATAACAAGCCTATTTGTTGGCTTGGCATCTTAAAAATATTTCTTATGGGCGTTGTTATTATTTTGTTCTCTCTTTGTGTGCCCTTATGTTTCTTTCTCTATTGCTCTGTCATCAAATCATCTCATATAATCCTATTTCAAATACAGGGAGTAGCTTCTTTATATAATGTTCAGATAATAAAGAAGCTGAAGTATTTTAATAGAAAATCAGTAAGGTAGTCCCTACAGCACTGCCTTCTGAATAGGCATTATTACATAAAACATGGAAATTAGTTGTGAACTTTTTTTCTTTATCATATCACAACAGCTAGATGGATATTTTTCTTAGTTTCAATATGAAAAATCCTATCTTTGCAACTTTTGTTATTTGATATAATTCATGCTGGTCAATGCACTAAAATCCTCCAGTGTTTGAAATGGTTTCATTCTTTTACAAGAGTAATAGTGTTGCCGACAAATAAGTCCAATTTCTTGAGAGTTTATTTAGAGACTCTGCTGCTTTGAGTTACCCTTGCTAGTATATTTTAGTACAATTACACTTACCTCTCTACATTTTGGTTTGAAGGGACCAATGTGTTGTCTCAAAGTGGCAACTGCTTGTTTTGTTTTAGGTCAATAAGTCTATGTTCCCCTCCCCTCTGTGTGCTCTTAAAATAAACAGATATGTGTGGATTGCCTAAATTTAGTGGAGCTTTGACATATCTTAAATATTTGGATCTTGTTTCCCAGTCATCATTTTAGAGCATTGTACAATGACCCTGATATATCAACATTCTAAGAATAAGGGTGTTTGCAAGCCCTGAGTGATATGAGCATGACAGGAAACTGGGAAATATTGGAAAAACGTAATTCAATTCCAAATCTCCATGTCTTCCAACTACATGATTTACTAGCTTTTAGTATCTCATGCCAACCTTGTTTTTCTACAACTAGACTATTCTCCAGCATCTTATTAAATACTGTTAATAATCTAATTTGAATCCACATGACCAAGATCTTAAGATACAACATCAATATTGCTACATCTCAGATTCAGAGGACCCATTGTCAGATCATGCCAGGACATTAGTCTTCCTTTAACACTTCTTTCTGAAAATGCTGTTTACAACTAGAAATGTAATGGAAGATCAAGTATAAAATGAATGTGCAGAACAGAAATCATATAGGAAAGAAAAACATACTGATAATCTCATAAACCCAGGAATAGAATAATATTCAACAATCTTTTCCTACACTTTCTTTTATACAGCTATAGAAAAATGCATATATAAATCCAAAACCTGTTTTTCTGGGTTTATATTATGACAGAGGGTAGTGGGTAGTGTTCTCTGCTGGTCATGGCATGGGTGCTGTGCATATGAGCTCATAGCAGCTGTGTTATTACCTGAATATGACCCACACACAATCAGACAAGTGTAAGCATCCAGCATAGAGAAGGGGCTCTGGAGGTACCATCCCTGAAGAACTCTTGGCAGTTTCTGGCTGCTAGGGAAGTGAGAGCTAATTTTCTTTGGTTTGTGGCCATTGGTAGGATGCCACAGTGGATGATTTCACACATGTGTATGAGTAGCATTAATTGGCCTCAATGGTTTTACATACATACACATTTAAATAAAGTTGTGAGTGAGGTGCTGAGGGGAGCTGTAGGGAGGGGTTGGGAAGAGTTAGAGGGAGGATAACATCAGGATATTTTGTATAGACAAGAAATGCTCAAAGAATTTTAAAAGGGCTTTATAATAATAAAAAGTAGAAACAAATAAAAGTCTATAGACATATGTGACATATACATATATATGTAGTGTTTTTATATTAATTCCTTGACACTTATTCATTCAATTAAGATTGTTGTATTATAGAATATCACATAAATTTTTTTCTGAAATCATTATGGATATCTGAATTTCTACTAGTAATGCACAAGTTTCTACTACAAATGCTCCAACATTTAGTATAAGCATCTCTTCCAAATATTAAATAATTTTAGAAGTGACCCTCAAAACTCTGTGTCTGTGTGTGTGTGTATGTGTGTGTGTGTGTGTGTGTGTGTGTGCATGTGTGTGAGAGAGAGAAAGAGAGAAAGGGAGAGGGAGAGAGAGAGAGAGAGAGAGAGAGAGAGAGAGAGAGAGAGAGAGAGGTGTGTCTATGTGTGTGACATATATATGTGTGTCTATACTCAGAGGTTAGAAGTTAACACTGAATGTGTTTCTCTGTGGTCAACTTTAATATCTGTGATATAATCTCTTCACTAAGATGTCTTATGAAACCATCAGAAGCTTGGTAAACAATAGAAAATTACTTCAAAGGGAAATTAAACATTTTAAACATACAGTATCCAAGCAAATTAACTCTATAAATTAGAAGTATGAATAGTAACAAATATGAACTTAGGTATAATAAAAAATAAAGATCAAAATGATAGCTAAATATATTAATCAGCCATTTAAAATAGATATGTTCTGTGCTTTATATTTTAATCTTTCTCATGGTGATTTAAGCATTGAACTCATCAAAAACATAAAGCTAGATTTTTATAGGTTTTAAAGTTCTATTGACAAGATGAGTTTAGTTCACTTACATTGTAGTTTTGGAATATGTGTATTTCTTTTTGTCATCTTATTGTTTGTATGTACCTT
Organism: Grammomys surdaster; assembly: GCF_004785775.1. Taxonomy (NCBI): domain Eukaryota; kingdom Metazoa; phylum Chordata; class Mammalia; order Rodentia; family Muridae; genus Grammomys; species Grammomys surdaster. Next base: position 760,967 of record NW_021621323.1, read on the forward strand.
GACCTTTCTTTTTTTCTTTTGAACTCTTAAATTTTTAACCTTGAGTTTATATATTCAATTCATACATTTGTAGAATATTATCATTATATCTGTATCACTTGTGTCAATAAAATCAGAAATGAAAAGCATTACTATTTTTTCCAGAATAAAACAAATGAAATGTTAAAATCTTCCCTTAGTTCTAGCTTCTTATATTTTATATTAATAGCATTTACATTCCATTTAATTTCAGATGGCCTTCAATTATTCTTTGATAGCATCAATGCTAAGTTTAGATTTTGCTGTTCGTATAGTGAGTGTTATGAGAAGCAAATGAATATTTCGTTCCTTATTTGTCTGACAAGCTCTTTCGGTGTTGCTTTCTTGATTAATAAATGTTGGATTTGCTTGTATTAACGTCCAATGGCCTCACTATTGTTCACGGAACCTACTTTTATTTCATCTGTTTCCTTCACTTCTATTAGATCTGTTTCTTGATTTTCTCTTCACCCTATCTACAGCTAAACCTAATTTGTTTATTCCTCTTCTATGGAGTTTTAAATTTCAATCTTTGAGTTTCATTATTTTAGCACTCCATTTGATTCCTTGAAATGTACCACCCTTATAACGAGATACTATTCTCTCATTGTGAAATATTTACTTTATACGTAGATTTACTATACATTTTAATTTACATTGTCCTGAGTCACTGTGGTTAGAATTCTTACTTGTTCGTTTTGTTGAAGGTTGTCCTGTACATTTAATCTTGGGAGATGTTAAACTTCATTATTTCATGGGGTTTCTGGACTGGCCTTTCTTCATCATAGACTAATACACTGAGACTGCAGAAGGGACCTATATAGCAACTTGCTGTCTGCTGTCCTGCTTCAGAAATGACTCCAAGGATATCTTTCTGGTTTGTGCTCACTGTAGAATATCTTCAGCTTCACAACACAGCTGGGTATAGCATTGTGGTTTTACTACAGATTTTTTTGACTTAAATGAAGACTTTATTTCTCTTTTCCTTACCACAGTTTTCCTGAGGTTTTATTGAAATGGTGGGCAAAAGAGTCCTAGTTGTTTTTCATGCCTGGTAATAATTAATGAATTACAGCTTTATTCTGAGTCCTTGTTCCAAGTCTCAGCCCACTTCTTTCACAAAGCCTCTGACCCCAAGCCAAATCCTAACTTCCATGTACTCAAAGACCCAAATCATGTCCACTTTGGCTCTCGGCCATTCTGGCATCTCTAACAGCCTCTTCTCCCGTTGCCTTATAATTGCCTTCCTGGCACTTGTAGATTTTCCTCCCTTCTTTCTGTCTCTGTCTCTCTGTGTCTCTGTCTTTCTCTGTCTCATTCTCTGTCTGTCTGCCTGTCTATCCTTCTGTCTTTGTCTCTTTTTCCGTGTATACTCATATTTAAAACTGGAACATTTTAACTTATAGTCTACGTGCATTGAGTCAAAGGTACGTATACGTAGATGGTAAAGCAATTAATGTGTCAAAATTTGGTGGCTTTGAGGAAAATAATGACTAACTATTGAAAACAGCATTTTCTATTAATCTCATCTTTCATAGATCTTAAATGTCAGTTTATCTTATTGAGAAAAAATATACTATGGATTCTAAGAAACTCTTAAATCCTACTCAGATCCATGAGGAACTCAGATCTTCTTTTATACAACAGTATGCCAAAATTTATAACAGAATTATTAGAATTATTTGTAAATGTAATTGTTTCATTTCATACCTGGTTTGACATTGCATAGGCCAAGTTTGTGTTGAGATAATATTATTTACACTGAATATCTTAGCACATTTAAGATACGAATTACCCCAAAGCAAATACATATTAGACGATAAATTCCTCATTGGCAATTACAACTCTGTGGCTTTCTGTTCTAGTTCATTCCTTTTTCTTTTTGCACATCATCTCTCCTCCAAGCTTCAAAGTTTTGTCACTAAATAGGCTTTTGTTTGTCACCAACCAAAGGTAATATTATTTATTTGTCAAACTTAGATAACTATACTTCACCAGAAATTCTAATCTTAGAGGTTAACACTGTAAAATACTATAATTGCACTGCAAAGCAGTATCTCTTTCGTTGTTTTATCCCCCAGGAAATCAATAGTGGTATGGACTACAATTCTCAGCTAGACCAGAGTAGATGTAGGAGGACAGATGAGAGAGTTTATTGACTGGGTAGGAACTGATAGCATAAGAAATCACAGCAGCAGAAAAAAGATGGCTTTTTACCTGAATGACCTCAATCCAAACTCCAAAATGCTTTTGTCCAACAAGACACTTGATTTAAAAACAGCAAGACAACACATAAACAAAACAAATACAAACAAAACAAAAACACCACCTGTGTCCCAAATCATCTTTCCTAGTCATAAGAACACTACAAGCCATTATTGCTGGCAAATATCTAATCATAAGGAAAAATCCCATTATGACAATGAAAGATGGTCTAGATATTGAGTCACTGGTGGTAAAATGATATGTATTTAACAAATGTCATAGATTAGAAAGGTCCAATGTCCCAGCATGTAGCACTACATTCATTGTCATCTATGATGGCTGGAATTTTTAAATACGTGGAATAGAGGTAAAAGCTATTATACGAGTCAACACTGTTTTATTGTACTGAGACAGGATGAAAATACTAAAGAAAAACAACCTTCCAAACCCTCTCAATGTTTGTACTTTTCAATTACATCAATCAAATTGTTTCATATGAAAGGAGAATATAAAATAATAAAAGTGATATATTCATGTTGTTACTTTGGTCCTCAACTAAAACTCTTGTCTGGGTATGAAGGCTGTGTCTCTAGACAGACAACTAATAAATCAGCTGGCTTCCCTTTATTTTTGCCTTTGTGGCATGGTAGCTGTCCCTAATCATCAAAAGCTTAGTGGCATGACAATATTTGTGGAGCTCAATTGAGAGGCTCCTGGTTTTTCATTCAATTTGAGCAATATGATCATGTATTTGAACTTTAAGTAAGTTTTCTTTTAAAGTTCCTTGTGTATATAGACTCTGAAAAGCAAACAAAGTTGCACATGAACGGTGAAAACAAAATACTTGTTCACAAATATCCTTCTGTGAATACATCTCATTATACTTGCGTGAGCATGAACAATGTCAACATTTGGCCACCATTAGTTCAAATTCACAACAGCACATTGTTTAATCCATCTGCCTGAACAATTCTACATACTTCACTTCATGGTCAGGAGCAGAGAGTTCTAAAAGGAACTCTTCAACAAATGTTTGGTTGTTTGCAAGTATTCAAAGCAAGCTACCCTTTCACAGGAAAAAAAAAATCTAAGCATAATACATGAAAAATAGAGAATATAGCTCGTTGCATCTACCATAGCACCTGAAGTCACCTTCTACACTCACTAAAATTATTTTATCAAAAATATTCTCCTTGAATAAGATAAATTATACCCATGATGTAATTTTTAACACAGACCCAGCAGTTTCAAGAGGTCGTGAAGATGCTCCTACTAAAGATTTACTGTAGGTTCATAAAACTACCTGCAGAAACATTTACTGTCTGTGTATGTTTTATATTTCAAAGATGTTGGTTCACTGCCAGGCATGCATTACAAATAAATAGCTCACTTGTTAGATGACATGCTTTGAGTCTATGAGGAGTTTAAGGTACCCTTATGTGCAAGGTAATACAACTGAGTTAACGGTTCTCTGGTCTGGAAAGAATGACAGTCGCTCCATGGAAATGGCTGAATTGTTTCTTGCTTGAATGAAAGCAATACTCTGTGTCACAGTTGTTAATTATACAGCTATTATTTATTCCAGTTCTCATGAGAATAGCTTTTACCAATTATGAAAGAAAGCTAAATAGAGCTGTATCATTGCAATTTTATTGTTCAACATTCTCAATTACTAATAGTCCTTGAAGATATCCAAATGATCTTGGTCTTGGTCCCCTCACTCATTGCCTGCATTTCTTCAGTTTGACTTACCCTGCATGCATAGCCCATCGGTGCAGTTCTTGGATTGGAGGACCAGGCCATCACAGTCCTTACCCCCATTCTTGGGGGCTGGTGCTGTACACTCCCTCCTGCGCCAGTGGGTGCATTCAGTCCCACAGGTTGACCATTTGCTCCAAGAAGTCCATCTGCCATCCACTGTCATGAAAAAAGGGAGCATAAGGTCAGAAGGAGCAGTACTTAATGGGTAAAAGAAGCACAGCTGAATTCCAACATGAGAACATGAATAGAAGAGGGGACCCGAGTGAGAAGCCTGGCATTCACTTTAGCCTCTAGTCAATGATTCATGCTCTGCCTATGGGAGTTATGTCCATTTTGTTCCCTGCAATGGGTCAGGGAAGGCATACTGGGATATCAGGAGCTATGTAATCAAGATTTATTCATTAAAGGGGATACTTCTGGATACTGTATTGATTATTAGAGGGTTTCCTTTTTGATCAAAGATTTCTTCATTTATAGTGTTATGTAAACAGTGAAAGCAAATATGTATGAGAATTGGAAGCAAAGGATGTGTAGTGGTGAAGAAACTCATTCGTTCTCTTTTCCTTCTCTCTTCCCCTCCCCATCTCTTAGGCTCTATACTCTTTGTTTTCTTTTTGTCATCCAGGTCACTTGGTTTTGCTGAAACCTTCAGTACTCCTTCCCGTAAAGGTGATACTTTTTGCAGCCTATTTGATGATTCCATTCTATAATTTAATGGTGTACATATTTCTATTCATACTGAAATGATATTTAAGTGAATTTCTAATTTGGCAGTGATATAGTAATACATAATTGACTCCATTTCATTCTAATCTTGGTGGATTACTTGTAAGAAAGTTCAGTAATAATATGCTGAGATATCTCTATCTTGAGAATATATAAATTGATGTTAATTTGAAAAATAGAATAAATTGTTATACTTCAAAATGAATACTTTTATATATATCAAAGAAATAGTATTAAACTGTTAAACCAAGTTTAAAAGGTGTTTGAATTTTCTTTGAAATACATAAATAACTACGATTAGGTATATTTCACATAAAATAATGCCAAGCATCATTAATTGAACATTGAAACTTCCCAAATCTGAACACTAGTTAAACAATATAAATTTTAGAAGCTTACACTATTTGGCAAATCTTTCTTATTACTAAGAAATTATAAGTAAATGTACTAGCGATAATGTATACTAGAGTAGAAATATGTCCATGTTCAAAATTAAGGAACACGTTACTATTTCCATAATACACAGTCAGCTATACATCAACTCCCAGTTACCCAAAGCAATGATATTTGCTTTGCTTCAGATCAACAATTATGTGCTTGTTACATAAAATACTGGCATATAAGTGTATCTTTGTTTCTCTCTCTCTCTCTCTCTCTCTCTCTCTCTCTCTCTCTCTCTCTCTCTCTCTGTGTGTGTGTGTGTGTGTGTGTGTGTGTGTGTGTACCCACATTGTTCTTTCAACTCAAAGTTGTCAGTGGACTCTGAATTATAGGAGTCAGAACCTAGGTGAAATAAGGGAGAGTGTACGGGAAAATCTGAACCTCTAAGTTCACCCTCAAGTCCAAATGTGTTCCATAAATAAGAGCCCTCAGTGGTTCAATGCAGGAAACCAGTTTGTTACTTGGAATCAATACTTACTTGAAAATATAACCAGTAGATAACATTTTTCTTTCCTCCCATTTCTGAAGAATGTTCTATTAAAGGATGAACAGTAAAAAGTTGGGCCAAGCAAAGAGTGCTTAAGGAAGCTGTATATTCAAACAGTGATACTGATAACAGAAATCCTAACTATTGAGTACAATGAATTTATGGATTATTTCAAAAACAATTTTAGCTTAAGGCCTGGATATGTTATGTGACTAGGCATTTTAATAAGTTTAAGATTTGGTTTGGATCTGGGTAATTCTTAACTCAAATTTACCTTGAATCAAGAGCTGATGGAAATATGAAATACTACATGATAATTCAAAGAAGCAAAGGGACACAATTTTGGTATAGGAACCACTGCGAATAATTTATAAGACAGCTGACCAAGACACACAGATAAGAAAGAGCTCCCTGTGCTGTATTTTCCAGATCTGTTATCTCATGTGTCACAAAGCTTACCCTTTCTTTTAATTCTTTCCAAATTTGCCACTGTCCAGAAACTGACACCACACATCAAATATTCCAGTATAAAACATTTTCCAAGTTTCATGTCCTATTAATTTTCATGGATTTCTGAAGATCAAGGGTTGTTATTTCTAACTTTATGTTGTTTGCAACACTGTTAAAAAACATTTAAATTAAAGGACATGCAATCTTGTATCTCACAATTTAACTAGAAACATAGGATTACATTAATGGTGTTTGGCCTCTTATAGCATGTTGCATGTTTAGATGATAAAGTTAAAAACTCTTGGAGAAATCTGACTTCTCAGTAAGGTAAGTACTGAATGTGGAATGAATTTAAATAATGCTTATCACATGTCTCAGTCTAGGTTGGCTATTCGTATATACTTCTAGTATTTTTTGAATGGTAAAAGAACTTAGGAAGGAGAGGATCCTTTATTTACCTGGGCATAGTGTAGTGCATGCTATTTTCTGCACACTCTGCCCCTCACAGAAGGCCCCACCATTGAGTGGGGCTGGGTTGGTGCAGGTTCTTGTGCGTTTCTGATATCCTCTCCCACAGCGGCTGTTACACACAGACCATTCTGTCCAGGTAGACCAGCCACCATTAACTGAAGGAGACAAACCACAAGAGGTGGGTTAAACATATGGGAATGTCCAACACATACAAATCACACACAACATACAGACTAGAGTCATACCCCATGTAACCATAAAAAGAGCAAGGTTTCAATGCTAGAGAAGGCCACAAATAGCATTTCACAGTTTTGCTGGATAGCTGAGAATGCAAATAGAGATATACAAAATTATTTTCCATATGTAACTCACAAAAATAAATAAGATGATGTTCTTTTTTCCTTAGCTAACTTTTTTTGTATCTCTTTACCTAGTTAAGTTCCAAAAGATTACTTTTGACAGTTTATCTCACATAATAAATGTTTACATCCTGATACCATGTGAGCCGAAGCATGGGAACTGAATAAAGTCATGTTGACTCCTTAAAAATCAAATGTGTAATTATTTTTCTTCAGCATTTGCAAACTTCACAGCTTTTCAAGGAATTGTATCCAGTTTCACAACCTACATGTAAACCCAATCACAGAAAAATCTTACCGCATTTGAATTTTAAACAAGTTAGCAGTCTGACTGACCTAGTAACTAGTTGGCATATTTAAAATGGATACTCACCTTGTGCAGAAAGGCTAATCACGGTATGTGATAGATTGGTCAGTAGATATGTGACATCTTTATATACGTGACATCTTGAGCAGAAGACTAAATCATAGTATATAATGGATCACACACACACACACACACACACACACACACATATATATATAATGGTATATAATGGATAATATATTCCCAGGAGCAGAATATGTATAGGGTATAGGTATATCACTACAAAACAAGAATTCTATACTACTCACAGTATTGATTTCTAGACGACATCCCTTCTAGAAAATAGCATGATTTTTAAAATAGCACAATAATGTATATAATATTTATATAATCTATTTAATTAAATAATTTTAAACATGAATTATTTGCTGGTAGCTAGAATACTATGGAACAAGTATATGCATTTGCCTCCTTAGATAAAGAAGAGAGTTTGCTGCTGAAGTAGCACAGACTCTGTACATACAAATGATCTGCTACAAATTATATTTTCTAGAAAACTACTCACTCATCAGTAAATAAATATGACTATATTTACAGACATGAACAAGGTATTTTTTGTAACATTTTAAAATGTGTGATAAACAATTCAAATAATGTATGATTTTAAAAAATAGGAAAAGGTTAAATTGTTTATTTTCATGTATGTTATTAAAATGATAAAGCAAGAGGTTCTCTAATAAAACATAGGTGTTTAACATTATACATTACATAAAAATGACATGTATAGTTTTTATTTTGATGTACTATCTATGCATATAAAATACTAGTGGTATCATATTAATTTCAAAAATACTATCGGTAGATGACAGGGTCAAAGATATTTTCTTCTTTGACCTTTTCTGTGCTTTTTAAACTTTCCTTAATAGATATACATCTACAAAGCCAAAATGACAGTAATGAAAAAGGAGAGATGAAACAAATTGGGAAGAATTGATGATTAGATATGTATTTCCATGGATTGATGAGCTCAATCCATGAGTCTTGGGCAATTCAATTTATGGAGCCACGAAACTCAGGAGCAGACAGTTGACAGGTAGAGTTTTAACTGGAACTCCAAAATCAAGCTCCTGGTTCAGCTTTCTAAAATATCAAATGTCACAGTGTTGTCATGGACACTGCTTACTAGCATGGGAAGCTGAGACTCTAAGCTACATCTATAGTTACCGGTCTGTTGATGTTCTGCTGTGATGTGAAAAAAATCAGAATTATTTATTTATTTACTTGTTTATTGCAGAAACTAGAAGCATCTCTTTATTTTATAGAGAAAGAAAAAAGGACTCCATTAAAAAAAAAAGCCAGATAGCTGCTGATCCAGGTCTCATTGCTTTATCTTCAGTCCCGGCTCATGTTTAAAAATGCTCCTGTTATATGTGTATGATCCATTCTAATATAACAGTGTCCTCATTGCATTTGCAGATATTGAAATTATGCTATAAGTAGAATGGAGACTTGCATCTATATTAAATACCTATAGAATACATCTATTTATAGTGTGCCTTCATTAGTTATTTGCGATTGGCACATACTATGATTGGGTCCCATTGCTTCTTTGCATTTTAAATGCTGTTAATCAAGTGTTTCAGTCAATTTAGACTAAGATAAAAAGTACAAAACAATTTCTTGTGATTTAAGAAATACAATTGCTTACAATTCAACACAGCTATTTATCTGGACAAGGAAATTAAACCCAAGAGTAATCAGGGGTTTACAAAAAATTAGAATGCTTCAATCCTGTAATTAAAATGGCAGTTGTAAAGAATTGTTATGTGCAGCTTCTGGAACCTCATGATGGTTTCTGTCCTTGTGACTCCTCATCTTGCCAGTACACAACCACACAATGGTACTGTTGGAGAGGAAACAACTTATCTCTATATTTTTAGATTCCTTTTCAGTTGTATATGAGAATTAAACTTATATAAGAAGGATAAAAACACACAAGTGGATTCAACACATGTTTACCAATCATAGGAAGATCACAGAGAAGTAAGCAGCCACCAAGGCCAGGAGCACTAAATGTGTCTGTATCCAAGAGATGCTAAGTCAGGAGAAGGTTACCAAGAATTAAGAGTTAATTGAATAAGAACTGTACAGAATTCTCCTGTTTTCAACTTTCTCTATGGTAAAAATTTTCTTCTTAGTATACAGGAAGTAGTTTTTCTGGGAACTCCTCTTGAATTTGGAATAAATGGGAGACAGTCAGGTGATCTCTTTGGATGTGCTATTATTAAATTGCCTTCAACTTAAGAAACAAAACAAAACAAATAAAACAAAACAAAACAAAACAAAACAAAAACATGTAATGGCATATTCTTTGGCACATTATTTTATTCTAATCTTATCTCCTTTAGGATAAAATTTTTCTCTGAAGCAAATGACAGGATAATTTAACTGAAAACCTCTACTTCACAGGCCATCCAAATCCAGGCATATGGCAGACCACACAAGTACGGAGAGACAGCTTCATTGTTTTCTGAGTAGAGGTAAAGTCTGGGTTCCTTGTTCAAAAGGAAACCTCACCTCAAATAGTTGGGGTTTAGATTCCTCTGTGACAATAAATAAATATAATGAAGACTCAAAGTTCTCAGAATTATGTAAATGTACAGTGTAGTCTTTTAGTGTATGAAACAGTAGAAAGCTGAGCTGAAGGATGAGTCACCTTGAGAAATAGCTAGGGACTAATGGAGTGCCAGCTGCAGAGGGAGGTAAGCATTGATGCCACTCTAAAATGGGATCTGCAACTATTTGACACTTGAGGAGAATCAAAAGGTTAAGACATGGCAGGCTGAGAGGGGCCAGCGAACGCAAAGTCATTTCATGAGGTTTTACCATGTTGTAGGAATAACAGTCCCTTGACCACAGTTGCCTTTATTATGACTCTTCAGTCTTCGAGTGGAAGCAAAAAAGCAAGTTCTAAGGGTGGATGGGCACCAAGTATATTTATGGAATCTCTTGGTTTTATATTTCTTCTGGTGGTATAATCATCAGTCTGAGCCTAGAGTTAAAGGAATGTCATTGTTCTGTCTAGAGCTCTGTTGTTTCCCAAACTCAGTCAGGTCTTCTTGGTAAAATTCCTCCTTGAGAAATGAGACCCCTGAGAAGCAGCAGATGTGGGCAGTTTCCAGAAACTTACCCAAGCTTTATCACACTTAGGAGCCTCCTGGAAGTAATTAAATCTACTGACCATGCATGAGGCTGGAGGAAATGGTGGTGAGAATCTAAAAGAGATTGGTAGCTGGATAATTTAAAACGCAATAATGCTATAAATGAGAACAAATTGCTTGCATGTGCTGGACTGGGAACCTGAGGGTTCTCTTACCATACACGATGACAGTGGCAGTGGTGCTTTTCCTCTTGGCAACAATGTTTTTGGCAACACAGGTATAGTTTGCTGTATCTGAGAGTCGGGCCTGCTTGATGATCAAGTTGTGATCGATAGTAATATAAAAATTCCGATCTTCAACGGGATCAATTATGTCTTCATTCTTTAGCCACTCTATCTAAAGATGAACAAGAAAATTTAATAAATCCCCAGTCCGGGTCCCTGCATGACTGCTTGTCCTGACTTGGGTTTTGTAGTGTATATAACATCGTTTCATGCTATGAACTGCATCCAAGCAGAGGAAAGTTACTTTCCAAGGTCATATTAGGTATCACTCACCTGCCAAACATGCTGATTCTGTCTGTACTACATTTTTCTCAAATGTCAATGAACCAGTTTGGAAATACAGTGCTCAACTGTTTCCACTTTGCCCCGCAGGCAGACATGGGGAATAAGCATTGCCAAGCACAGAACCCAATCAAAAATAACAGGCAAAGCATTTCAAAATGAATCCAAACCTTTTGCTGTTTTATTTGTTTACTCTTGGCAACTTACCTGTTGTTTTATAAAAAAGAACATAAGACTATAAAGAAGCTGAAAAGGCATTTCAGATATCATGAAGGTCTAACAAGGCAACTTTCAGATGATTTACCTGTAGCTTCTCTGCAACATATGGATTAAATTTGCCTGAAAATGCACAGACCTTAAAATGTAGCCAAACACCGATTTGTAGGTTCGTATAAGCCAAAATATTTGGTGGGGGAAGTTTCCCTACCAACACAAACACAATCCAAATAGCTCATAAGTCACGCTCAAATCCCATTTTGAATACTTCTAGTATTCAAATCTTTGGCACATAGTTTGGTTTTGGAAAATCTGACCTAACACATGACTATTCAACATTATCAAAGCATTGTTTTGCTATGCTAACACTATTAATTTAACAACAGTTTTCTGTCCTTGCTGAATAAAAGACGAGAAATATTCTTGTGCAAACTGTCCTTCTGGGGGGTAAACTATTTTTTATCTTGGCAAGATTTGTTTCCTTGTGAAGTAGTTTTCCCATAAAGGAAAACAACACTGATATTTACCACAGTTAAACTTTCCTCTTGCGTTACAGTGGATGTGGACACAGGTAACCTTTAGTAAGAGGGAGTCAATATTGTTGCCATTTTCAAAATCTTAAAGAGCTTCTTCAGCACCACAAGAATTAATCTCTAAATCTGTCAGCGAATTTGACACAACACAGTTCTAAGTTACTTCTATAATGCAAGTGACTGTCAGTTACACTTTTCTAATCCATAGAAGAAAAGCCAGTATTACGAGGGAAAAACAACCATACTCCTGAGAATCTGAAGTGGATGAGGGTACAGATGCAAACCATTATTTATAATCATGTAAATTTGGAAGCAATTAAATATACTTGATATTTGCACTAATGGTAGGGAGAACTACAAGGGGATCCATTTAAAACTGGATTTTTAAATATGAATTTTATTGTCAGATGCATACCACACATGATACTAGTAACTAGCTGCCATACATTTATATGTGTGTGTATGCAAAGTCCCAAAGCCATGTACTAATAGACAGCTACTTGACAATACTGATCTGACAGTCGACTTTATTATTTTTTGGTCTAGTCTTGGCCTTGGTTATCAGTCTGTGATGGCTTAAATAAAAATGGCCCCATAAACTTATAGTAGGTGTCATTATAGAAGGCCTTGTTGGAGTACGGGTGGTCTTGTTGGAGGAAGTGTGTTGCTGGGGTTAAGCTTCCTAACACTCCCTGGCTTCTTCATTCCTACTTAACCCACCCTTGTCCTCCACATGTCTACTTTCACTGAAAGTATGCTCAGGTGTGAGCAGCTTAGACACTATCAGGCTAGAGCTTAGGGCCCATCATACTTGCTAGGCAGCAGCATGTAGCTCTACTAGTCTCTCTCTCCTTCTTACTTTGCTTCTCTGGACACAGCACATTCCAGATGTCCAGGCTCATTCAACCTCCTCAGCTTCCTTGATCAAATTTGTAGACCATGGTCTTGATCTCTTGCCTCTCTTTTCTATTCAGATTCACTTTTATTTTTGTTGTTGGATTCATTGGATGTGCTGTATATAATTCCCAGGTTTTTTCCAATCCAGACTCCATGCTGATCTCTGAGCTCATACCTGCTATCAGTTGCCTGATAGTGTCATTCTAAATGGACATTTCCAACTTTCCTTTCCTGTTTTCTTAATTAGCCCAGCCAAGGCCATGTTCAACCTACAGCTAGTTTAAGATACTCTCTTGGTTACTGTTGCATTCTTTCTTTCTCTGACCATTTACTATTAAGCAGCACAACAAATTCTGACTCTTTCTTGCCTCTGACTACTCATACCCAAGTTACCATTTCTCTCCTGGATTGCAAAAAGACCCCAGTGGAGTAGTTAGAGAAAGGACTGAAGGAGCTGAAGGGGTTTGCAACCCCATAGGAAGAACAACAATATCAACCAACCAGGCCCCCCAGAGTTCACAGGGACTAAACCACCAACCAAAGACCAGTGATTCCAGCTGCATATGTAGCAGAGTATGGCTTTGTCAGGCATCAGTGGAAGGAGAGGCCCTTTATCCTGTGAAGGCTCAATGTCCCAGTGTAGGAGAATGCCAGGGCAGTGAGTTGGGAGTGGGTGGGTGAGGGAACACCCTCATAGAAGCAAGGGGATGGGGACTGAGATAGGGGGTTTGCAAGGGGGAAACCAAGAAAGGAGATAACATTTGAAATGTAAATAAAACATCCAATAAAAAATATCAATAGAAAATAAAAGAATCTTGCATCTTCCCTTCTACATTTCCTCTCACACCTCAATATTAGAGGACTCTGCCACAGCATGCTACACCATATCACGAGACCTCCAATGACTCCTTAGTTAACTCAATATCAACCCTGAATCCTTACAATGAACTACTGTGGAGCCTCATGCTGTCAGAAGACCACACTCTTTCAGAGTTTGACTTTCACTATTCCTGTGACATTATCTCTCAGTATGCAGGCTTTGTTGCAAAGACCATCATGCAAGTAACTCTTCTCTTGGTGGGGAGATACTGAATCTGCTAATGCCTTTACGTATGCATGAATCAACCTTACCTGAGCTGCTGTTATGTTGTGTTGTCCTTCACCACTGCTCACATCCTTTTAGTATATCTGTTTCTGGTTCGTTTTTGTACTTTCAGCCCCCATGTATTCCTATATGCCAGCCAATCACATTCGTTCTTTTATTTTCTCCATCTCATTTATTAAGATTTTACTAATTTTTGTCCCCTAGAAAGGAAGCTACATGGGTTTTTGACCTGCTTTTTTGGTTCATATGTAGCCCAAGCTGGTCCTGAATATATATAATTTTATTGCAAGAGTATTTCAAGTACTATAATTCCAGGAATGGGCCATCATGCCAAGCTTTTATGCTCCCCCCTTTATCACTGCTGTCTCTTCTGTTCTGGAACTGGCCTATAGTTAATGTTTAACCAGGATGTCCTTACATATGAATGAAAACAAGACATATAGTGGAGCGAAATGTGTTATGCATTTTTAGGTTCCTATAAGAAGGTTTCTGTTTGAATGTCAGAATTAAAATTAAATATTTCTAGTGAGGACCAGACCCTAGACATGATTTTAATTAAATAGATTTAGCTATAGATATTGTTCTCCTGGGGATCTAGAATTCAACTCCCCAGTGCCTTTGAAGATAGCTGCCTCACCTCTATGTGGCGTTAACAGAAGCATTAAATAGAAGATGAATTCCAGTTACTCTGGGAAACTTCCAGTTTCCTGTTGCCATCTGAATCTAAGTCTATCTGTTCTATAGTCAGTGAGTCTTTCTCCAAAGATGATATTTGTACACAGTATATATTAACCCTGTATTACCTTCTTGAGAGTTAAAACCAAAACAAAAACCTATGGTTGAATAACTTCTGCAAACTTTTCTGAAGATTACAGAATCTGTTTGTAAAATTGCTTCCTAAGAAGTTGGGTTAGTGGCTTAATGATAAGGTGTTCATCTAGTCAAGCATGAATGAGAACCAGGGTTCTGTCTCTACCAAGATAAAATTAAAAACACCACCACCACCACCAAGGAAACAAATGAAAAAGAAGGCTGGGTTATATGTTTGAGTTGGTTGAATGTGTGAATAGCATTCTCTAAGCCCTTGCTTTGATCTTCATCCTGTATAACCTGAGTGTGGCGATACATAACTACAAAAAACTCCTCAAGTAATGAAGAAGATGCTCAAAGTCGTCCTAGGCTATATGGTAAGTTCTAGGCTCTTCTGGGATACACAAACCCCTGTCTCAAAAAGAAATAATCCTAACCTGTGGTTTAAACTCATACATAATCCCCAAGCATAGACTGTGTGTAGGCATTGTGTTAAGTGCTGAAGAATAGTCAGGCAAGATCCTGATGATAGAGCACCCATCAGAAGGAGGTGGAGGCATATGCATATTTGCAATAGGACATATGTTAAGATATGTTAAGGGGAACTTGAGACTGAAACATATGGAGGAGGGACCTTGGTGGGGTAGATATCTACACTTGCTTTTGGTGATGGAATTCTGATGACTGAGAGGCAAATGACATTAGAGTAACAGGGCACTTAAGGAAGTGCATGTGCTTGGGTACAGGCTAGAAAGAAGAATACTAAGTGGATTCTGCAGGTTCTGCCTTGGGAATCTATGTGCAGAACAGGGTTACAAAAGGCAGAAACAATCTGAGGGACAAAACAATGAGTTGTGATTGACCAATCTCATGAGGGATCCATACAGGATGACGCTGGCAAATGTTTAATTACTCAAAATTCCCTTGCTTTTTTTCTGTAAATGGTAAGTTTTGAAACACTTAAATCCTGATGACTTTTCTTTGGGTCAAGTTTATCTTAACATTAAAAATGGAACATATTGATTTTAAAGGATATTTACAGTGCAAGTAGGATGAAATAATATTTAATTATTATTTCTGGCTAAGACAAAATGTTAGAGCAATCATGAAAACTTAAATATAAAAAAGAGAAAAATATGTGAGAGTAATTCTATTTATCATGTAAAAGACTATCTGAGTCACCAAGAGAAATCAATATGCAAGAGCTGTAACATCTAATTTTAAAAACTATGTTTCATGTGCTAGCTCTGGGATCAGCAGTGCCAAAGAAAATGATTCCTCCATTTTGAAGTAATTCCTTGGATATATTATATACTATAAAAAATTATACACAACATCTCTTCTTGTGTTGGGTTTATATCACATTGAGTAGTAATCAATTAATTGTTCTAATGAAATTTATTCACAGTGCAGTCTTGGTTAGTTGTGTTACTACCTGCCTTTGCTTCTAATTCTCTTCATAGTTTTGATAGTATAACATTTTTCTCTTTTATCCTTCATCTTTCCCACTTGGCAAACTGATTTATACATTGCAGAACTCTTTCTGAGTTAGTAGTTATCTTTAACTGTGTATAAAACACTCAAGAAGACAGAAAAAAGAGGTTGAATTTCAGAAAGCAATAAAAGGTTTCTGCCATAAACCATGACTACATGGCTGTCATGATGCTTAGTACCCTTCAGTGTCTGTTCTTGGCTTTTGGAACTGTAGCCTTTGCTGCCTTTGGGGGACTTATTTGATGTTATTTTCTTAAGTGTTTAGAAAGTATGGGGTTTTATTAATGGTGAAAAGCGAGCAACAGCAGAATGATTTCCATATTCTGCTGTTAGTGTTTGATTTGAGTCATTCCACTATGCATATCTGAGAGTCTTCCGGAAAGTGACAGTTTTTAAACTCTCAAAGAAAAAGGCTGAGTACACTGCTGGGTTCAAAGCTGAACTTGTTCATTTTGTGTTATTTGTGTCTACTTTGGGTTGGTTTCTCAACTATACAACTTGCTGCACTTATTTATAAAATGAGAATAATTCTAGACCACATTTCTTAAGGATTTGGAGACTGAATGACCTACCTCTAAAACACAATGAGTAGTTTAAAATTATCATCAATATTTAACTAAGAATATACTAAATGTTGTAAGACCAAATGAGAAGAACTCAAGAATTGGAAGAAATCATGTTAGTCTAAATAACTTGAAATATGTTAATGTCTGAGTTCTTTTATCCTTCAACTGTGATTTACCCTCCATTTACTTTTAAAAGATAATCGAGCACTGTGTAAGGAAGCATTGGACAGACCAACAGCCATTTGGCAGGTACTGAAATATAATATTTAAATAACTTGTATAAATGCTTTCTAATCCTGTTAGAAGACACCATCACTGCATCACTTCCTAAAAGCATATGTAAAGTGTATTTTTAATTGAAGACATTTAACTATATTAAATCTGATATTCACTTCTATTTTGGTAGTAAATGTAAGAAATATGAAAAATACACAGTCACATATATACGTTATTCCATATAGATCTACATCATTTCTCAATACTTATTCTTCGTAACATCACTCTCCTTACCCATTCTTCAATATATGGCATACATTTAATGATTTCTATTACTTTAACTAAACTTCAGGGATAAGATTTCCCTCTAGCCATTTCAAAATGAAAGATATGTAAAAATATTTTCAATGGGTACACCTTTTCTATGAAATCAAGCAGCATCCAGTTACGATCTGTCCTATAGACACCATGTCTTTGTACACACGCTGGAGCTGAAATTCATAACATTAAATCTAGACATCCCATGGCGTGTGATGTTTTTGCTCTGCAGCACGTATGATGCATGAGAACATGATATAGTTCTGTGAAGGAAAACATCTCACTTTGTGAATCCTGTTTCAACATTCAATCATAGAGCAGCAAACAGAATTACTCTCATACAATTCTAGCTGAAAGCATTAGCAAATAGGCAAGAGTGAACATTGATCCAGAAGACATAACCTGAAGGTTTATGTACCACTCCAAAAGCCATCTGCAACTCCAGGTTGCTAAGCATTTACCTTCAGAAACTGCAGCCACTGGTGATTCATATTATTTTACTGCTTAGGCTGCTGAGCCTCTAGGTCATCAGTAAAATACTCAATATTTTTGTAGCTCCCTGCTTACTCTAAACACATGATATGTGTTCTTCTTTTCAACAGTCATATTTCAGTCTTTTTATCTCTTAAAAGTTACAATCCTGTCGCTTCCTATCTATTCACTTGCTCATTCACTGTTCAGATGGCAACTTTCTGGGGTAAAGATCATTGATACTGCTCAAATTTTACCATCAGAGGCAATCAGTGGTCCTGTCTAATTTTCAAATGCAAAGACCTTGCTATGGCTAGTAGCTGCTATGGGTATACTTCAGAAACCCTATGTCTGATGTTTGCATGCCCTCATGCAAGCTTCTCACTGTCCCTATTATATCCTCTCTATCTCTCTTTAAATCAGTGGTTTTTTTAACTCCATGCCCAGAATTCTCCAGGAATGAATTACTGTATCTTTCCTGCCTAGATCCCATTGGAAAAGCTCTGATTTTATTAGTGACAGGAGGGGCCCAGGCACCTAGATTTTCAAAGCTCCACAAGGAAGCCCATTGCAACTTTTCCTGAGATCTGAAGGCTCTTGTTGGATATATTGTATGGACATATTCTTCATTTATGGCTGATAATTCTCAAACCATCAACATTAGTCTCATTTTTTGTTAGATTCTGCCTATCTTTTCAATTACTTTCTAGATGCTCAACAGATATGAAAAGCATAACAAGCACAGGATAAAAGAGATCATAATCTCTTTTCAAATTGATCTCTCTTTCAATTTGATATCTTAATGTTTATCTTAAAATAATGGAGTCCAAGAATAGACTTTCAAGTTGAATTTAATTAATTTTCTTTCTACATCCTAAGATTTTTCTGTTTTAACAAATGTGTGTGCAGTTGGGAAATATATACAATGTCATAGAATGTCCTCACTATACTTTTATAAGGCTGGTGACAAAATTTAACCCTTTAAAAATAAATTTTTCCCAGAGCTGATTTTTTTCTAGATATTTGGTTTGCTTATGGAAATCAATAATCCATATACAATTTATACCACTTGAATGAACCAAATTTAAAAATGTACAGTGTATGCAACTATTTTGTTACTAGGGGAATGATAAATGTAAGAGTCAAACAGAATTGACTGTAGTCTTTGCCTGTTCAAGGTGGAGGAGCACCCAGAAAGTGATGATGCAGGAAGATTTAATGAGATAAGAGAGTGGAAGCATATGGGATCAGGACAAGTCAACAGTCTCAATGGGTTCTTACCTGGTGCTAAACTTAACTCAGAGCTTACTGTCAAAATTGGATATTTTAAACATGACCTGGAGCCCTCAATGTCTGTGTTCAAAATTATATATCTCAAAATTCCCAATACCAGTCAGGAAAGTAAACAATTAGGAAGAATACATTTGCCTTACCATTACCATAAATACCAGCTTCTAAATCCTCATGTAGAGGCCAGTAAGATGGCTCAGTAGGTAAGGGTGCTTCCCTTCCTATTCAGTGACCTGAGTTTGATCCCTAGGACACGCATGTTGGAAAAAGGAGATTGGGGATCGAAAGTTGTCCTCAGATGTCTACCCATAGGTTGTATTATCATACCCATGTTCCAAACAAAATAAATAATTGGAACATAAAAATCCTCACTTAGTATACTCTCCTGGTGAAGGTCGTGTCCACTGTTCGCAGCCATAACTTCTTGTTGTATTTGTCCAGAAGAGACATTACATTTCCAGGCTTTGAACACAATGGTAGGTTCCCAGGTCTTGCTGTAGGACGATCATGTGCTTAAAAATTCCCCCTGATACTCTCAGCCCCTAGTTCAGTTGATTGCCCACGGAATTCTCCAAACACTAATATGTTTTTAATAATGAAGATTAGTGATTCCCCTCCTGATCATGAGATCCTAGATTGAATCATACTATCCTCATTGTGTGTTCCTACAAAAGATGTAAAAATGCCAACTTTACTTGAGTGGTTTGATTTAAAAACCAACCTTTATGGTCCTTAGATGCATGGTCTTCTAGTTTCAGAGTGACTGATATTTTATAAAAGTCAGAACTACTGGTTGAATTATCAGGGGAAGCAAGGTTTTGTAGCAAACCATTGCTCCATGGCCCAGCCTTACATAAGTTCTACTGTGAGACCACTCCAACATTTTACAACCATCATATGCTAAACATTGCCTATTGCTTTCTTTCTAAGTAATTTATATTTATTTTTTATCTATAATGTGGACAGAAACAGAAAAACCTATAGTTCCCAAAACTGTATGTATTTAGAGCTCCTAGTTACATATGGCATAGCTTATAATCCTCAAAATTAATCCTGATTTTGAAAACTCATTTGCTCACTTTTATTCATCCCTCATGTTTCTAACCAAATATTACAATAGTTATGCTACCTAATATTGACCCCACCATTCTAGCTAATCATGTTCTTATAGATAAGAGGGTATAAATGGGGAGTTGTTTAAATAAGTTAGTCACCAAATCATTATTTCTAACAGTGTTTCAAGATTTCATGTTCAAACACGGGCTAAGAATATAACTGTTTTCCGGTTATACAGCTGAAAAATCAAACTCACATATTTGGGGGTAGAGCAAAATATTTCAAAGCTAACCACCATAGCCTCTTCCTTAGTTCCCCATTCTTCCCAATCCTTTGAATAAAAGGAATATCTGATAGCATGAGTCATAAATGAGGAATGCTGAGTGCCAATGTTAGCAACCATAACTGGTAGTCAGAACCGTCGTATGGCTGAGGTATTGTTTTTTAATTAAAAGCATCAATATAATGGAAAAATAACAGTGTATTTTATTTTCTAATCAATTGTTACTCAAAAGACAATTGGAATATTTTATCTGAAACGTAATAATATAAACTTCAGGATTAAATCCAATGGGGGCTTTACATAGTAGGACATTATTAAATGTTGAATATATAAATCATATTTACTGGTAAATGTAAACTTTGAAGTTTAAACAAATCCACAAGCTTTATGTTAGGATATTCTGAGATTGTGTCAAATATGACCATGTGTGGATTCTATAAGTCTTTTATTTATACTTGTAGTGTCAACCCAAGGATAGAGACATTGCTCATAACACTATAAAATTGAATAAATTGGATACAACTTCATCTCTCCCTACAATCTTACCAAATATAGACAATGAACATCAACAAAGTTACAATGGAAATAACATTAATTTTCTACTAACCAGAAATCTGTGAAGATTAGATACAAAGAACTATGTAAATGTGGATTGTAGCAAGCTGGAATGACATGGTGGCTTGTGTATATTCCCAATTCTTTCACTCTGATCCCACCGAGTGATTTCTTTCAGCACAATCTCTTATATCAAGGAAGCCGAATCATTCTCACGAGTTTGAAATACTTCCATAGAAGAACTTATTTATCTCTGAAGATTACAGGTAAATAAACACACAATATAACAATATTTTTGCCAACAGGGCTATATAATTTTGTTGTTTTGATGAAGGAAGAAAAGACAACTTAAAATCTTTGCAGAGACTCTTCTCACTTTGTGGAAGGTATTCAGACCCTCAGTGCCTACTGGCACCCTTTAACATAAAAACTTGCTGACCTGGGGATTGGTTATGTACTCTCTAATCATATATGTCAATATAAGAAGTCAGGCACCTTATACTTTTCTATTCTCTTCCCCTTTGAAAGACAGATGTGTTGTGTCTAATTATTCACTGATTGGTATCGGGAGAAACATTAACATAATTGGCACATTTGTCCTAATTAACTAAGGAAACTGCCACATGCCATCCAAGATGAAAAAGTGACTCCAGCAACCATTATGTAGAAAAATTCACATCTATCAGAAAGGTTACATTGTTAATAGAAAATTGGGGCCCACTGTGCCAGAACACTGCCCTGGAAAGCAATACAACAGAATCCTGAAGTGTATGCACACCTAGAGAGTGGGGATTTGTTAGAGAATTGTATATAGGTACATTAATCAAACAAATGGGAAAAGCAATTATTGGGCAATTATCAAATGCACACTCAGCCAAGTTAAGCTTCTCATAGGTGCATTAGCTAGTCCCTGGGAGTCTGCCAAATTTTACAGGATAGTTTGCAAGTGACAAGTCTGAAGTATTATTATTACTGCTGTTACTATTATTATTATTTCATTTGCTCATTTTCATCTTCTTAAAATATACTAGAACATAGAAAATATGGATAGGTTTTACAAGCTCTAGTACATTGTACACGGTACCTGTCAATCTGTATTTAAGGGTGGGACATAACTGTCAGGTTTTCGAGATATTTCTCAGGTATGAATTGTGAGAGTTATACTTGTAGACTGTTAAATATAGATGCTGATGAAGTGGTTGTGTGTGTGTTTGGTTGAAGTGCCTAAGATTCTACCTGAGAAGTTCTCAGGCTGTGTCCATATTGGTAAGCTATGCACCTCATCCCAGGGAACAAGGCATTCTCTATTGGAATACAAGAATACTTCGGTTTCACCTACTCATAGGTTTGAAGTTCCAGGATTCATTTTTTTTTGCTTGCTCCATTGGCAATAGATATCTTACTGTCCCTTTTGAATACGTCAAATAACCAAGAAAGCATTCCAAGAATGGAATGCCACATTGGTTTTGCAGCTATTTGCTTCTTAGATCTCCAATACACAAACAAACAAACGTTCATCTACTTCTTTAACGGCATTATTCAATATTCTTTATATCTTTCAGTAGGGCTATGAAACTAAAGGTATTTTATATGCTCTAAAAAGTGTTTGTCTTCAAGCAAATTGAAATTCTATCTTTAGGCAATTGTAAAAATAAAATGGGCAAAGAATTAAAAAAATTAAAATGGAAACTACAGCGACATTTTGCTCAGTTGTCGTAACTTCTGCAGAAGGAAGGAATTTGCCAAGAAAGGGAATTTGTTTTCCTCCCTTAATTGCACATATGTCTGGCTCATTGCTTTTGAGTGCTGAATGTACACAGACCATATTGTGGAGGCGAACTTGTCTTCAATTCTGTAAACTTCTAAAACTGAGTTAGATCATGAAGAAATAAAAGCAAATGGACAAAGAATGTAATGTAATAAAGACTAATTGAGAAGTAAAATTTAAAAAAAAAACAAGAAAAAGTCCCAAAGTTGAATTACTATATATGACACAACCACAAGGGAACAAATTAACCCAGAATTGTGTTTAAAAGCTAAATTTTCTACATGTAAAGGGCTATAAATTGACAAGCCTATTGATGAATTACTAGTCTTTTACTACTTTTTACTAAGATCTTGACTTCCAGATAAGCAATATTTAGCCTTCTCTTTATCAATGTAAAGTAGTCAAGACTGTGCTAACTCTGACCATCATCAGGAAATGCAAGACTGTTGTTCTCTAGAGATATCTTTTCCCATGCACACTGACTGAAGTTAGTACAGACTGTAGGCATAAGGTCAGTCTTTGGAAATCTAAAGCAAGACAGTGATCAAAGATAAAAGATACCTTTTCATTTTCAGAAAAAGGATCTTGAAAATAAAAGGTCCCTCTGCACTGTGATTATGACTCTCCTTAGGGCTTTGCTCACTGCTGACATACAAATGAGATTACATGTAGAAACAGATTCTATTGACCACTGGGTTTAGGACACCTATCTGCTAGTAGGATGTGGACATGGCACGTGGATATCCTGCTGAATATGGAAATGGAGGATTTCACTTTCTCATGACACAATAAATAATTTACACATTTTCTTCATTTTGGAAATTTATATTTTAATTGCATGTTCAGCAAAATTATATATGTTCTGTATTTTTCAACTTGTCTTGTTACTTTTTATTTTTATCTTAAGTTTTCTTTCTTTTCCTTTCTTTCTTGATGAGAGCCAAGCTCTAAGTAGTCTCCTTGTCCCCATTCATATGGTCCTAAAATCTGTCTCCATGAAGTAGTAAATGAGATCCTTTAAAGCCACATATTGGGTCGTGAAAACTCCTTATTTAAAATCTTCGCTGGTGTCTCATGCATTTAACCATGGTTCTGAAGGGCTTGCCATGTCTATAGTCCCTGAACTCCTCTTTCCCTGTCACTGAATGTCTTCCTATTGTTGGATTTCAGATGAGAGGCTCCTACTTAGTCTTTTAAGGCCATCAGCTTCTGAGGGGATTTGTGTACTGCCTCTGCTGCCTGGAGCTTTCTGACCCAATTCATGACTGGCTCCTTCCTGTTGCCCAGAGCTCAGTGCAAATTTATCTTTTCTGCAGCTCTCCCAACCCCCAACAACCAGCCAATATGACCTGTGTTTTGTTCCCCTTGTTCAGACAACCATGCCTCGTTCCCTATGACCGTTGGTTACATGAAAATGCCCTTGTCATGCCTTTTCTTTTTGTTTTCCCTCTCTCAAAACAATCATAAGAATATTGTGTGCAAAATGAGACCACAAGACATATTTCCCAAATAAATGGATTGATGATAGAAGATAGAATATATATTTTGTATCTATAGCCTTGAAGGAACCACTATGCACACATTAGAAAACTGAAACTGGAATATGTAGATGTTAAGACAATGACTTTTATAGATTGTATTTGCTACATAAATTGATATATTGAATGATAATTTAGTCATTAATTTAAACATACAGAGATACAGGGCCTTGTGTGGAGCTCAGTGTATTAAATACTAGAGACAGATTAGGGAAAAAATACCATAAAATTATAACAATAGAAAAACATTCTTGGAACAATGCAAAACTTAAAAATGACAAGTCTAGTAACACAAGACTGTTTTTGAAAATTATTTTCTAGTTCTCCATGTTGTTATACACAAAACTGGAAGAAACTCTGACAGACATTTTAGGCACTGAAAGCAAGGTTCCATATCAAAGAGAACCAAGTTCTTTATTTCTCTGTTACCCTCTTACCTGCAAAGAATGTGATGTCCTGCTTGGTAGATAAGGCACCTGGCAGGAAATATATCTCCTCCAATTCTGAGAGGTGGCATGGCATGTAAGGCACTGTTCAGTGGCCATATTAATAAGCAATTAGATAGAAAGCCACCTGATGTTGCACATTCAGTACCGCTCCAGATGCCTGTAGGTTTTGGTCTTGTCAGTATCTATTTTAAAAAACCTGTTTCCTATTTATCATGACTAAACTCAGCAAAATAATCTATTCATTCACACTTCACCCCGTATTTTCCCACTCACTAATTAGAGATGCAAATGTTGATAAATAAGAAGACTGTTTTTAAGTACAACTAGGTCAATAAGTTGAACACTGTGCCCTGTTCCTCCAATTAAACTCCTATGAGAAATAGCTCAATTATAATTAGAGAAGCAATTATCCCCTTGTTAAAGGTGAAACAAATCACAGGTTTTAGTGAACTTTTCTGTTTTGTTCCTTTTACCATGCCAAAAAGACCTTGCAGCTATTGATACTTTGATTCACTGATCCCCGTAAGGAGTAACCTGATGATATAAAGCATCCCAGGCTTGCCGTATGATAGTAACATCTTCTAGGCATAAACTCAAATGAGTAGAAAGGGATTAATTTTCATAGAGTGCTGCTATTATGCCTTGGGAATGGCCCAGCACACATTTTACATCAAATTAATTTTCTTGTTTCTTCAGGGAAATACGGAGATAGACTTGTTATTGAAATGTAGTCAAATCCCATCAGGAAGGGAAAGAAAGAATTATTTTTAGATTGACCACAGGAAATGTGCTATTAAAAATACCAAGTAATACCAATCCAGTAGTATTTCTGGGGTTAGTGTTTCTTTCTTTTAAATTGTCTACTTTGTAACTGTAGTGGTATTATTATTAGTGCCTTCTGGGATCTTTGGGCTGAAGTATCTCCCAAGTATTGTTTTTATTCCTAGTCCTGGTAAGTTGGAATCATGCTCTGAAGGTTCAGACTAAAGGATCCCCCTGTCTCCCATCGGGTTCTCTAAATGGGTTATCCTACTGTGGTGGTTTGAATAGGTATCACCCCCATAGATTTATGTGTTTGAATGCTGGGCCCATAGGGAGTAAGACTGTTAGGAAGTGTGGCCTTGTTGGAGTAGGTATGGCTTTGAGGTTATACATACTGAGTTACACTGTCTCCTGCTGCTTTTATATCACAATGTAGAACTCTCAGCTTTATCTCTAGCACAATGTGTACCTGGATGCTGCCATACTTCCCATCGTGATGATAATAGATTGAACCTCTGAAACTGTAAGCCAGCCCCAATTATAAGAGTTGCCTTGGTCATGGTGTCTCATCACAGCAATGAAACCCAAACTAAGAAACTTTGATGGGTGAAAGATAACATTTTTGTAGAAATTTTTATTTCCTGAAGGGCAGCCTTTCTATTATATCAAACATACCTTCATTTATTGCTCAAGTATGTTTAA
The DNA here is from genome assembly GCF_004785775.1 of Grammomys surdaster. Lineage (NCBI taxonomy): Eukaryota > Metazoa > Chordata > Mammalia > Rodentia > Muridae > Grammomys > Grammomys surdaster. The sequence goes on from NW_021621323.1 coordinate 786,948, forward strand.
AATATTTGGAGAATCAATAATCAACTCTAGTTTGCAGTCATTAGAGATAAAATCAGACCCTAACTTTGTGTTCCTTTTCTTCACAATACAATCAGAAGAATAAATAGATGAACTTCCACACAATTATAAAATTATGTCAACTATGAGCTACCATTTATCCAGCTACACATTCACTTTCACCTGGCATTTAATGTTAACTCAGTTCTGATATGGAAGTTGTACAGTTATTACATATTTATAAAGCCTCTAGTCACAAAGAATATTGAAACAAAGAATACAAAGAGGAGATTAGAGGAAAAAAACACTAAGGTCTAGAGTTCTAAACCCTGTTGAATCATTTCTGAGATCAAAACATTTTACTATAACCAATTACTCCTAGAAGGCACTCAAAGTCATTGCCACTTGTGGGAGGATGAACTGTAAGTAAGTTCTGGCTGATTCATTCTTTCTTTGAGACTTAATATTTTTGCCATTTGGAATCTAAAAGGAGATCTATGAAGAGTAAACTCTGCTCAAATTTTCTCCTTGGGAGAAGTTACAAGGGCTATGGACTCTTGGTACAAGGAGGACTGGATGAATGACAGTGACTAACGATTTAGCGAGGACAGTAGAAGTTCATGACATTTGCTTCTACTATGGCTTGAATGTGAAATGTTCCCCATAGGATCATGTATTTGAATACTTTTCTCCGGGCTGACAGTTGGAAGGTTGTGATACCTTTTGGAAGTAGAAGCTTACTAGAGTAAGTGAGTCACTGGGGATAGGTATTGGGGTTCCTTATACTAGGGGTAGGTGAGTGTTGGGGTTTATAATATACTCCCCAATTCCTGTCTTTTTTCTGACTGTAACTGCGATAAATGTAGCTATCATTGATCCCTGCTTCTGTTTAAATGTTTTCTACATTGAATTTGACTGAACCTCCCCCCCTCAAAAAAAAACTATTCACCTAAAATAAACTTGTCTTCTCTGAAGTTACTCCTTGTCAGGTATTTGGTCACAACAATGAGAAAAATTATAGGGCAGGTGATCTGATTGGCATCAGTGAAAGGTATAGTCATGTTTTAGGTGTCACATTCATCTGTAGCACTAATGGTCTCCAAGCTAATCAATGGCTGTAGAATATAGGAGGCATCTTGGTGATTTTTCACACAGCAGAATTTCCTCTGCCATGTCTCCCAGAGTGCTTAGGGTGAGAAAAAATCAGTGGCTATGTTATGACATTGAGTTTAATCTTCTGGGAACTAATAACAATATAATAATAGTATAAATATTAGTCCTTTATGCCTCTACATATGTTTAAAATGCCTTTTTAATCTATGCTATTAATTATCAAACATTTAATGCATAAATCATATCTTACTTATACGACTGAAAAATCTGGATGCAAAGGATTTAAATATCTTACCTAAAGTCGGAGAGTAAAATATGATCATGCTTGGATTTAAACATGAAATTTGTAAGGAAATTCACTTGCTGCTCCATGAAGAGATTATCAGATACCCAAATAGGGGAGGTACCAGCTATTACCACCTCGGCAACACCTATGCGATTATATGCACAAATGCAATGTGATCATGATTGGGGTTAGAATATTTAAAAGGTGTCTGGTTTAACTAGCTAGAAGAAAAGTACTACTTCCTGATAATCTGCAATGAGTGCATCTTCTTTCAGGAAACCAACCACATACATATAAAGCAAAGACAAGTTGACTTGATCAGCCATGTGCTCACTGCACAGTCACGGCTGATTTTCTTCCAGAAGTAGTTGCTTTGGACAGCAGCAAAGCATCTATTTAGTTTGACCTCCTTAGAGGCTGATCTAATGATCATAAAGCAGATGCATTTTTATCTGTGCAGGTTTTCTGTTAAGATCAACCTCTTATTTGATATCACCTTTATGCTTTCAAATTCCATAAACAAATAAATGAAAATAATACACTGAATGCATTTATATTGAAACTAAAAATGATCAAATAATCTCTTAACTCCCGGGCTACCTTTCATTTCATTTTACATTTTTCTTTTGCTCTTGAGCAAATAGCAGCCAGAAAGTGTCATGTGCAGGCATCCATTGGCTTTCTGATCTTGGTAATTTTAATGGTGTCAAAAAAATCTACACAGGAATTTATTAACTTGTTCTTAAGCATGTATGTTTGATCTCTACACTGACTGAAAAAAAATAGAAAGAAAAAGTAATATGTATAAAATATAGTTCTTTGAATGTCAAGTGGGTATATGATTTTTGAGCTTTCCAAATGTTAATTAGACTCTTCCCAAGTGATGATACACATAAAATTCATAGCCAATTAGTTTGAAGTCATGAATCTTCGGTCCTTGACAAAGTGAACTACTTTGTTAAGACTGAAAAAAAAAAAGAATACCATGATCTTCTCTCTGTATGATTTTCCAAGGACCAGCTGCTTTTAAGTTCCCTTGAGTAAAAGCCAAACTACAGATGTCTGTGTTGCTCATAGGATGCTTAGAACATCACAGTGGCTTCTGGAAGAAGTTTGCCTTAGAACCACAAGTAAAGAGACAGCTGTACTATTGCATAACTGAAATAAAATGTTGTATAGAAAAGAGTGCCCTTAATTTCAGCCACACTAAGTCATAGCATGTGCTTTGAGGCTGCAAGATTTGGATGTACTTTTGTGATAGTGAGTGATAATCTTGCAATTTGTGATATGGTGCTGAAGAGTCCTGAAATGCTAATTCTGAGAAAAATTGTTTTATTTTTTTCAGGATAAAACAAGGCTATATGTGATTTTGCATTAAGTAACAGAGATATAAATGTTTTGGCAGGAAAATGGAGTCCTTTTGCATATATTTTCAAATAATTTATTGCCAGTATTAACTCAGAAGGATCAGATGTTCAGTTTTGGGCTAGCTACTTTAGTGCTACCTTACAGCAATTTTCAAGAGACTGGAAAGCCCATAGAAAACAAATAGTAAAATGAATTCCTTATGATTAATCACTTAAAAGTTTCAATATTAATTTTTTGATTCATTGGAGAGGCAGAACTTCAAGATTCTAATGTATGAAAAATGAGCTGATCCATGTCAACCAAGTCCATGCGTGGGTTTGAATGACAACAACTGGCATATCCCTCTTTGCACGTATACAATATTGAGTAAATCCTTCAAATGACTTTTTGAAGTCTAGAGCCTAGCAAGGACTATCAACAAATAAGCAGCTTTGTTACTTAACAAGTGAAAGTACATCTCAATTTGTAGAACATTGTAGCAGCAATGATAACCATGTTGGATAATATAAGATGATTTTCTATTAGTCATGTAAATGGAAAATTGTTTTAGAGTTTTGGAGTTATTTGGTAACAAATGAAGGACATGGTATTAGTTTCCTTTGACAGGATGCTGTAGTAATATGGTATGTGTTCCCAAGACAGTATGCCATCTCCTGTGGGTCATGTAGGGCAATGTTTTCAAATACAGCCCTTTTCAAAGAGCAATATATTGCTGATAATGAAAAGTCATGCCAAAAATCTGATTCATAATATTTCATTAGCAGTTGATAGGCTTCTTTTAAGCAGAATAAAAACATGGAGTAAACTGATAGAAATATCACTGCATGAAAGTGAACATGTTTATGACAGTGGATTTGACTTTCTGATCTCAACAATGACATCATAGACTGAGAAACACACATGTACAGAGCAAGCTCAAAGGACAGACACATATCTTTATTACATTTACATTTTTTAAAAAGTCATCTGAAGCAGTCATACAATTGATGGCGCATTAAGTCACAGCATCTCTTTCTATAGACGCCAGATAAAGTAAAACACTATTTCTGATTGTTTTGAAAGAGAATGATAAAATTAAACCACACTGCCTGTGGCTTTGTCCAGTGGGGCATTCTAATTGACTTCCAAGTCATTAATCAGTTCCTAATCAATCTGTTTTGCCAGCAGCAGGCAGTTTGGACTCCATTACCAACCATCTATCATGCCATGTCCTAATTCACTGCACCATTAGCCATGGGTTAGGCCTCTGTTAGAATAACTAAGTGCCAACTGCTAAATGCAATGCATTTTTGTTACCTCAGCCACTGGGATCCCTTCAGGTGGCCGACACTGGAGTAAGACTTCCTGCTCCAAGGATACTTCCTTTCCCAGGGGTTCCTGCTCAAATGTCTTCCGTAGATCTGGAATGTTCGGGTGATAAAGTACATGTCAAAGCTAAACCACATCAGTCTTCTTACAGAAAGTGCCAAAATTTTCCCCAATTTAGTAATTTAGATCTTTATAGTTTATCCATCTGTTGATAATATACCATAATCTGAGAAGCAGTATTCTATATGGAAGAAATTATAAAAGTTAAAGGCTAGTAACTATATGGACTTTAAGCTTCCATAAAACCCTTTTATAAATCATTTTAATAATTATTGAAATATATTAATTGTGCTTTAGTATTTCTTGGTAATCTATTATGATGAAAACATTTTTTTTAATTAAAAGAGTACCAATCTTGTGAATTTTAAAGGCAGAATTCCTTATATACATAAATATTTTCCTCTTATTATTGATATTATTAAGGTTGTAGTAACTCTGGAGTATTTTTATTCATAAATCAAAAGTGGCTTTTTGTTCAGTTTGGGAAATAGGACTCTTTACGAAGCCACAGAGAAGGCTTATAACTTCTAGAACTGTCTTAAAACCTCATGGGAAAACAGAGGGTAGCTATTGAGAATGGTGTAGAAAGAATTTAATTTCTAATCATGTAGCCGTTTCCAATGAGAAGATTAAGTATTCATTTCTGCACAAACATGCCAAGTACATAATTATGTGCTTGTATGGCTAGAGCTATTATAGCAAGATGCAGCAGCTTAAGAAACTACCCTGAGATGAAAATGTCAGAAACCAACCAATCATCATACAAACATTGCTAGTACACACAGCAGGAGACAGGTTTAACTCACACTTCCTTAAATGAGATATAATTGCTTTGTTTAATAGTTTGGCTTTAAAATCTAAATAAAGTTTTACCTATTGTTTTTGAAGTAAAATGTAATCAGAGCATTTTCTAAGAAGCTTTAGAATTTTACTTTGTATGTATAGCTCAATTCTTTACAGCATAGCATTATCTTAAGTTAACCTGTGAGTTTCAATAAAAATTCAATTCATCTATGTCCATAACAAATACATAAGAATCCAAAAGTACCATTTTGACCTACTGGATTACTAAATGGAAACCTCTAGAGATGTGGATGTGTGCTAGTAGTTCTTTCCAAAATGTGCCATCTGGAAAAAGTCACTAAAGGAAAGGATTAACTTACATGTTTGCTATATTATTGGATTTCTTAACAGAAGAAACTCATTCAAGATCCTGGCAGTTGTAAGAAAATAATGGATAGATATAAAATGGGAGAAGACAAAAGATTCTCCAAAGGGTGAGAGAAACACTTTCAGAAGGACAATTTTAATATGATTGTTAAGAAATTGAGTGCTTTTTTGAAATGAATATTTAGAATCCAGATGATTATCATAACTTGAAAGATATGTCAAATCTATTCCAGTTTTACAAATGAGGAATATGCACATTAAGTCACCCACAGCCTCACAGTAAAATAATTGATACTAAAATGGAATGTGCTATCTCATATATCTTACCATCCCAGACACTCCTCATAACCCTTTCCCCCATTCATTTGTGCCCCAACAGGAATATAATAATATTATCTTTGTTAGAATAATTGTTATTTGTTTTGATCTGCACCGAGGTAAAGTTTTTGGCTAGTATGGCCATCAATGAAAACAATGGTAACTAATAACATTTATAGGATAAATTACTATCTATTTTATATGACTTATTTGCAGAGAATGACTGAAGAGATCCCTTCTAGTATGAACTAAAGCAGAGACAAAATGACTGGAATTTGTTCTAAAGTTGGTAACATACTGACTTGCTTTCATTTAAATTTATCATAATTTTTAAAAGAGCTAGAAACGTGAAAAAGGCATGTATTCAAAGAGTTAAAGGAATTTAATTTAATTTTATATTTATAAATCACATGCTTATGGTAGAGATTTGATGAGAGGCTCAGGACGAAGGGTTATGAGATACAGAAAGAAGATTTAAAAGATCAATGTAGGTGTGTTAATGAAAAACCCTTTGGGCCAGTAAGCAATACCTAGTGGTCCAAAGCCACAGCAAAGGATTCAGGTCAACTAGCATATTACCCTTTTGATGACATATGGGTTACACTGGTAATACGTCACACTTGGGACCAAAGCGTGTAGGTAAGATGATCCTGGTGGAGATAAGATGATCCTGGACTCAGTAGATAGTTGCCAAAAAGTGAAAAGGGACAGTCTTCATTGTATCTAGATCATATTTTCAGGAATATTTGCATATTTGAAGAGTGTTTGTAGGTAAGGCTATTGTTATATTCGAAGCTACTGCATTAAATCAAAATTCACAGTACAGTGAAGACGGGAAAAAAGATGTTTCCTTGGAATACATTGAGTTTAGTGTTTCTAAAGGATGCTCAAATGGAATTGTCCAGTATATCTCTAGATCATATTTGATAATCTTCAGCACTATTGAATTTGGGACTGTGTCATTTAATTTGTCCCACTGTTCTTTCCATAGGAGGGATGTTTATTGTCATCACTAATCTTCATCACTCACTGTAATCCAGAAGAACCTTTCTCTGCTGTGACAAAATAAATGGATGTAGAAAACTCCAAATATTCACAGGCATGACCGTCTCTTGCCCTGAGAAACACTTAGTAGGATTGCCTGTCTCAAACCTTGCTTAAACACTAGAAATAAATGCTGTAGCCAGGCAACAGAATATAGACAGAAATATTGAAGCACAAGAGCTTGCAATGAAAATGACAAAGGGTGAATGGAAGAGTGGGCAGAAACTTCAAAGAGGAAAGTGGCAGAGGGATCACAAAGAAACTGAAATTTTAGGAAGAGGGAGGTCAACAGGACAGTGTGGCACAGGTATAAAGAAAAGGCATTCATTTATGAAAGACTGGCGGAATGAACATTTTGAACACCTGCTATGTTTTCCATGATTAAGGGGTAGTGGGATTGAGTACAGCATGCTGTAGTTTCTGTTGGGATATGGTGCATCTTTTGACACAGTATTTAGATTTCTGCAAGGTGAGTGTACAAGCCTGTGGTCATTTGGTTCTTAACGGAGAAAAGCTGAGAAAGCCTAAGCATAGGACACCTACTCCATTTGTACCTACTGCAGAGAGAGATGAACTAAAACCATCAATAAATAAATATTATATAATTGCTTTGTAATAATGGTTGGGCTTTAATTTACACATACATTTTACTAACTTTCTAAAATAATATCAAATTTAATCCTACAAAGCAGTTACTTCCTTCTGAAAAAATAATTCTAATTTCTGTCATCAAAACTTGCTTTGGGGTTATATAAGGAGGATGGGATATATATTATATTGTGGCAGTGTAAGAGAGGGTGCCTAACATTCTTTATCATTCAGAGAGATACGATAGAAGGTAGAGAAGATGCCTTGCAGGCAGAGTGAACACAAGGATGATAGAAAAATTGATATTGTCAGCTAAGTATTAACTGTAAAGCATGGTTCAGAATAATATGGGAATTCACATCAGGGTAAGAAAAGTTAAATTTTGCCCTGGACTACATTTAGGAATTTCCTTCTGTTTTCTTTTCATTAGTACAAAGACTATTAGTAAAGTAAGTGTAATAACTTTTTTTCTACAAAGTTAACTGGGTCTAACTATGATGTAGCTATTGATTCTACCAAGTCAAAGAAAAGTCAGTGTTGTAAGCATGGATCCAGAGACAGGTTGACTCCTGAACATGAATATTGGCTTACTAAATCCATTAGCTGAAAGCCAATTAGCAGATGTTGAGTCAGATCTGCAATGACAGGAATTTCAATCAAACATTTATGCTCAATCAGGAAGATCATTTTGAACATACAAATGTGTGAAAAGACTCATTTGTCTTTGTAATATTTGTGGCTTTCAGTGAAGCTTTTGTACAATACTGTGGTTGCAAATTATGTATAGTAAAGAAAACACCAACCCTCAGACCTCTGTGAGCATGAGAGGCTCTTTGATGATGCAAATGATGGAAAGCTGAGAAGCAGAAGACTTTTGATCCCTTACTTTCTTCATTAATAAAAAATAAAAGATTGTGATTTGTAAGATTCTTTGCCTATTGGGACCTATAGGTGAATATTTTAAATATATGTTTAACAGGGCAGGAATCTTATTCTTTGTGAATGAAGATGCCACTTGGTTGTAATTAGCAGAAGAAATGTCTAGAGGAAATGACATAATAAATTACTCTTTAAACTATAAGAATAGATACTTCTTAGAAAAATTAACCCCACTTTCATTGAACTTTTTGGCACTGGGTTCTACATAGATAAGAAAGAAATAGAAACTAAGAAGAAGGGTGACTTCTAAAAGGTTCAGTGTCAAAATTATCAGAAGATACACTAATAATGTCTCACCAACATGAATGGCTTAAAAAAACTAAACAAAGATAAAACATTGACATGCTAAAGTGGCTAAGTCCAGCAGGCCTCAGGACTACACAGAGAAAACTATGAGCTATTAAAAATTCTGTGAATAAGTGAAATAGTCTTCCACAGGAAAGAGTAAACAAATTGGATTTTCAATATCAAATGGTCAGCCTGAAATACATGTAATAGACTGTATTTGCAGACTGAACAAATTGTATTTAGGAATATGTAACTATACACACAAACACCGACACACACACACACACACACACACACCATCAATCAATGAAAACAGAGGAAATGATTTGAAAGAGAAAGGATGGGTATGTGGGAAGACCTGGAAGGAGGAAAAAAAGGAAAACAGTATACTTATGATCATAAAAATAAAAGAAAACTTATCAAAGTCTTATGTAAAATTTTAAAGTAATATATAACACAAAACAGAAAAAAATAAAAATTTGTTTATTGTACCTACACCCTGAATTACTTTGACAAAAAATAGAGAATAATAGAGAAATCTATACTCAAAATAACACATGAGAAAATTTATCATGTCAACTTGCTTATTAAGAAGAGAAAGAGGGAAACATGTCTGCCCAGAGAAAGCTTTCAGGCACCATTATCTGACAGTCTGATCTGTGTACATTGATGAAGGTACACAGTGATGTAAAAATGGAGGCTGGACAGAGCTCAGCTTACATCAGTATGATGGACCACACTCGCACTTGGGAGCACTGCTCATTGGGAAGTAAGATGCATGAACTTGTCAGCAGAAAAGATCTCCCAATCATAGTTAGGCAGGCAGGTGACTAATTCTATTGCCTACTCAAAGGACAAATGCTTTTTAATTCGAAGCTTTAAAGAACAGTCTATACTTGTTAACTATGTCCAGTCTTTCAGGGTTTATTAGAGAAAAATAATTTTAGGCAACAAAGTTTAGGCATTATGATAGGATGATTCTGTGAACTGACAAATTCTCTAATGATTTAATCTGCAGTAGACTATTTGAATTGGAATGGAATTCAGATCCTAATTTACATAGAATAGGATATAAAGAAGACATTACAGTATTGATATGGTTGGTTTTTTTTTCATTTAAACCCAATAAAGCTGTATGAATATTAAAATACATATTGAATTTTAGTAGGTTTAGAAGATATTAAAATATAAAATATCTATAATAAGTAATGATATCCAGTTTATACAGAAAATTCTAGATGATAATTACTTATGTATGTATTTTTAAAATGTCTTTTTCTTATACAGTTTTACCATATATTGATGATCTATAAACTCTCATATGTAATATTCTATATTGTTCCTGTGAAGTTTCATATTTATTTTAATTTATTCCAGTATTTAATCATTAAACAATTTCTCATATGTTTTACAGACTTTGATTATTTATTCTATGACACTTTTTCTCTGAATAAGGTTTATTTTGGGAACCAGATTTATTCCCTTTTTAGGAAATTATTTATAAGACCTTAGTATGTATGTTACAGCACGTTCGTTGAATGTCTTATTTGTGTATTGTAGCAGGAAGAAGAACATCATCAAGAGCTGAAATTATAGTCCCATATGTTTGGGACGTTGTTAATAAACAATCAGCACTACACAATCAAAAGTGGAAATTCAGAGTGGTACTTGAAGACACTTAAAACTAATAGTCACTTGGGTGTCCTGGTAGATAGAAATTCTCACTTTGAATCACTCTAAAACCATTATATATATATCATGTACATATATATATGAAGAAGGTAAATATATGCTAAGTGGATCATGAAATAGAGTTTTATATTATTATAAGTCATTTAGAATTGGTCTGGAAGCAATTGGGAGGGAGAATAATATATTAATATATTAATAATATATTAATAATTAATAATGGCCAAGAGGAGGGTTTGGTATAGACAAATGTGACTCACAGTGTTGACTCTACCACTTGACTGCATAACACTTACCTAAGTTTCTTCAGTTAGAGAAAAAAAGTGAACACTATGAAAAAGATTTTAGAAGCTGGAGGGGCACCTATCTATAAAACCCATAGTGTTATATTAGCATATAACAAGTGCCCATGCAAACATTAACCCCACACCTATTCTTTCCTCATGTTATTGAAATATTTTATCATGGCATATCAACATTAGGCACTGTCACTATTATTAAAACATATTTGATAAGAAAATGGCTGTTACAATATCTAATGATTGATGGGAACATCACAAGGTGAAATCCAAGGATTTCAAGCTATGAATGATAAAACTTAACTCCTCTTATTCAGGTTAGACCCTGAGAATCTGGTTCTCACAGAGCCACAGGATGCGGGCAAACTACTAAAATCCAAGAAACACAGATTGATAATCAGATGATTGGTCTACCATGATATATGTAGCCCAGCACCGAATACTACAGGCATCATTGGAAGCCTAAGATAATGATGGAGACATGGTCTTAAACTGTGGCTCTAACCAGTTGGTTTGAAAACAAGTCCTTGCTGGCAATTCCATAGCATCAGCAAAACTCCATTCTTCTTTCTTGGCTAATAACTGACATTGTCTAATACTGGACTTCGTACTGCCATATATATAAAGATGATGTAGGTAACACAAATACCAGAAAACTAGGTATCAGTTCATTTACTTGAAACTCATCACTCACCTGAGCCACTTGAAAACAAAAATAAAACAAACATATCTTTTCTCTTGATTCACAGCTCTGCTCCATACAACCTAAGGGAATGCAGGTTCTTGGGGGCACAACCCTAGATTTAATTGCCAAAACAAATTTGGAATGTGAATATTTTGTGCTAGCATTTGCTTACTATGTGGTCAAATACTTAAAACGTCATCCAAATGTGTTAGTGGGGCAATGTTTTGAGGGTTAAATACAATATTGAAAAGGCCTACAGGGCTTGTGAACTGCTACTTTGAGATCATTGGTCTAAGAAATTCAATTTTGAAGCTGTTGAATATTAATGCTTCTCATGCACTCCCTTCTGTCTTGAAGAAAACCCAAGACTTCTATCCATAGGCATCCTGCTTATGAGTTTTAGATACAGAACCAAGAAAACTGGCCAAGGTATTTTAGAAGGTTGGGTAATTTTTGTAAAGATTATATGCCTAACATTTTAACTAGTATTTCATAATTGTTAATATATACTTTCTTACCATTTTTTCAGAAAGAATGTTAGGCAATAAATGTATGAAGTTCAGAAGATGGTGACATTTTAAATAGATATAGACTATTAAAGCTGGAGTTAGGAAAATGAGTTTTAGATGACTGAAAAGATAAGTTGTCATCCCTGCAATTCTTGATGACCACAGCCAATATAAATGTCCCCATATTCTTTGCCAAATGAAAGTCATTAATTGCTCTGATGGCTATGTATAGAAGCCTGAAGCTATGTCCAGAAGCCTGAAGCTCTTTCAGGCACAGCAGGAAGTTGTCATGATCAATCATGATTTTTCTTTTCCTTAGAATCAAATGGAAGATATTTGGTACCACTGCCTTCCTTTACGATTCAAATATCCATAACTAATCAATTATTCCTTTCTATGGATTCTGAATATATGCCCAGTAGCCTTCTTCTCTTAGGGTGTCCACAGGTCAAACCTAAGTAGTAGGTTTTAGTCAAGAAGTGATGCTTCTGTCTCCACCCTTCAGTTCACACCATAAAGCTTCCTGATCTGAGGGGAGGGGAAACCCACCAGTCAGACCATTTTATAATGAGATACAACATCACCAATATGTTGGATACTATTTTTTCCTATTACTAAGCTAGAACCTCATACATGTAAGTTAGCAATATTCTATTAATATGACCATCTCCAACCCTTTTAAATTTCTTCATATTTTGAGAAAGGGTCTCATGAACTTGCCCAACCTGTCTCTGAATGCCTTCTGTAGCCTAACCTACTCTACAACTTGACAGTTCTTCTGCCTTAGCCTGCCAAGTAGCTGGGGTCATAGATTTGCACCTCCAGACCCAGCTCAATGTTTATTTAAAATCTGAAAGTGTTCTGAGGTTGAATATACTTTTATGCATGGTGCATTTTATAGAGTAAGCTCTTCAGAAAATACAGTTTAATTAAGTGCCCCAACATAATCTGACAGCCTTCTTTGGGGAAGGACTGGGGGACTATTTCTTTTATTCTGTAAACCTTTCAACTCTCATAGTCTAGTCTAATGACATTATATATTGTATATCTGAGAGGTTAATTTACTTGTTCAAACTTATATTCTCTTAGAGAATGCTACTTCACATGTGGAACTGGGATGGGAGGTGAATGCTGGGTATAGCCCTTCCCTGTTGGTCTGGGCAGAACACACAGCTCTGAACAGCTGAGACTTGAAATGGTTTCATCGGGTCACCATGAAAGAATCAGCAGGGTCGCAATTCTTCCAGAGATTTTGAAGTAGTAGCTTTGTAACAAGTGTTGGTGGCTGCCATCATTCCTTGACTTATGGCTAAAACTCTCTTGTCTATGCTTTGGATTCTAAATTTTCATTTGTGCCCGACCTCCCTCTGACTCATTCTTTCTACTGGATAACCTCCAGTCTTGGGGCCTATCGCCACATCTACAAAGATCATTGTTCAACATTTACAACTTCTAGATCAGGGTGCAAGTCTTTTTGAGGGATGAAGAGTGAGCCTCAAGGGACACATTTAAGGCCAATACAGTGTTTGTTAGCATGAATCCTTGGTCCACATGATCTCAGTTTGACAATCAGTGGCACATTGATAGGTTTCTATCCTTTTCATTCTTCATGCAAAAAGTTATCATAAGCATAATAGTTACTTCATAGTGACTGTGAAGATTAAATAATGCAGTAATAATAAAGTTCTTAGGACAGTGCAGTTCAATTAAAAATTTCTTCTTGGATATCATTTCTTAGGTGCTCATTTGTCTTGCCCTCTCTAGTCCCTGTAGCTGTGGAGTGTTCAGAGTCATTGGCATACCATTAACTCATCTAACTTTTACCAAGAGTCAATTAACTCATTTAACTTTTGACCAAGAGTCAATTAGGATTAAGCTTCCTGCCTTTTGAACTAAGCTTGTTTTGACCAAATGGCTCTAGATTTATGTAAACCCTACACATAGAGTCATTCGTGTTACAGTAATGTGTTACAGGCCATCTTCAACACTTTTGATAGATGTCTGCTCCCACAGTAAGCAAACAGTGCCTCTATTGTGCCAAACAGTTTTTTAACTTTTAAATGATTTCTCAATTCCTTTTACAAGTGTGATGGCCAGAGGCACTGAATGCACTTTTGATTAAAAATAAATTGTTTCACTGAATTTTCAAAGTGCTTCTTTATCAACTAAAAGAATTCCATGGTCACATTAGACATTAATACTTACATTTTTAAAAGGATAAAAATGTACCTGTCCTCCAATGATGATGGAAGGGGCTAATTATCTTGTCACAGTAGAGTAGAATTTATTCTTAAATCATAAAATTTGGCAGTTAACAGAATATAAGTGCTGAGAATCAAGCAACTGGGCATATTTGGAGAGAATTAGATTAATCTTCAGAGCTTTGGCCAGTTCTTAACAGTGAAATATCCCTGGGTTAATGTCTCAGTGTCTGAAGTTTTCCATGCCTTTCTCTCACAGAAACAGATAATCAGATCTGTGATTTTTTTAAATCATAAAGTACTATATTAAGCAACATAGCGCCTATAATTTAAAATGTAAAAGGTTTCTTTCTTACTTGTATTTCCTTTCAAACTATTGTAAATTATAAGAAAGAGCCAACCACCAACCAAAATAACTGCTCGCAAATGCTACAAGTGTTAGACAGAAAAGTCAAAAGTTGCTTCCTCTGTCTGTAGTTTACATGAGGCAGATTACAGTGAGAAGACTTTCTTGAAGTTTCATATCTATCAAAACAGACAGTCAGGCAACTTTCCTCATGTTTCCACGTCTCTATTTATTAATAGAGTGTAGATGATGACAGGAGCTGCCTCAGATGATAACTTGGTTCTTGCAATGGCTAGAACACAGGCCAGAGTAAGAATGAATCAATGTTGGTTTCAAAAATAGTACTTCAAAAGGAAAGAAGGAAGCTAATAGATTTTTGACTACTTTCTTTGTAACCTTAATTCTTGATAACCTCAGTTTCTTATTTAAGAGCTAAAATTCTTGGTCATCCCTAAGAACTGACCATGAAAACTTCTATAGCATCATAATTCATACCTGAGGATAGAGGTCAAGCCAGCTTTCTTAAGCAGGAGGGTACGCTGGCAATATCTTTAATGTACCAAAGATTGCTGTCCTTCATTGCACCAAGACCATTTAAACTGATGGATCTCAAGTAAACACAGTCCCTGAGGTAAAGATTGCCATCATGGTCATTTTTTTTCTTATTTATTGACTTTAGGGCATTTATAGGACAAATACATTTGTATTCTTATAGTCTTGCCAGAGGGTCTTTTAGAAAAAAAATATATTTTAGAATTAGGTGCCCAAATGACAGCCATTACAAAGCAGAGGAAGAAAGCAATTGCCACACAAGGCACACTTTTATATTTCAACTGCATCTTTAGTTTCAGAAAAAAAATGATTAGATGCCATCTCAATACTTTTTAAAGGTATGTCTTAGGGATAAATAATAAGAAACTTGCCAACTTTATGGATGGGAAACCTGGCATTCCAAAACTTTAAAGTTTTCTTTGTGAATGCAAAAACAATGCAATTCTTGCAGATATTTATTTTTTTGGCAATTAAGTGTTTAAGCCATAAACTTATCTTTTCATGTGGCATAAAATACACTTTACTGTCAAATTTCAGTCTTGTGGGTTATACACCCTACAAAGGAATGGATAACCTTTCCCAGAAAGTAACTATATGTAATAGCATTCTATCACTTATTTTTCTACCTCCAATAATAGATGTGAGTGGTAAATGTCCATGAATTTGTGAGATTTCATGAAATTTGAGAGCTTTTGCTCATAGACAAAACCACACATATTTGGGTAAATGCATTCAGCCAGTGGGCTCTAGCTTTTAATCTTTTCATATAAATTATAGTGAATTCTTCACAGCTACATTAACTATTGAGATTTAAATAAAACAAAGAGCACTTTGTTAAAACTCCATCCCAATGTCTAAACTATGTAATTAATCTTTTTCAAATCAAGACATGGACTCTGTCATTTACAACAGACACTCGGGGCTTAATGATGGCCTAAAGGACTAGACCCAAACCTCAGAAATGCACATTAGTGAATAAGCTACTTATTTTGGCATTGACAAATTTTTTCTGTTCTACCAAAAAATTCAGTAGTAAGCTATTAAGTTCATGATATGGTCCATGTAATTAATAATGTCTAGTTAAAGAAATATATTATTTAGTTAAATTGTTTAATTATTTTTTATGCTAAGTATTACAATCAAGTAGGAAATTGGGGAGAAGCATGAAAGGCTCTAAGATATGATTTTCATGCACATATAAACCAACATGTTGTCTCATTAAGATTAGATGTAGCTTTATCTAGAGATATATGAACACAGAATTACTGATATATTCCTTTGTGACCATGTTGATCCCCACACTGTTCCAGGGATATTTTATTATACATAATTTTATTCATTGTTGAGCAATAGAACAACTTTGTCTACATGGATCTGAGTTTGTAAGGGGATCATGAGGATGTAAACTATGAGCATATAATACATTAAGAAACGTGTACTAAATATCCCTAAGTATTATATGAAACAGCAAAAATATCAAGGGAGGGTGTATTTTGCTTATGGAAATCTTTGGGGAAGCACAGAAGCAATTCTTTCCTAGAGATGTCCTTAATTCCTTAGGAAAGAAACTCAGATTACTAAATGGACAAAACCCAGGGTTGTACCATCAATTTACCCCATGTCTTCAATTTCATTTCATTTATTTGTTACCTTCATTTGTTCACCAGAGTCACATACAAGCAAGGAACTAGTTTTAGGCACTGGAGTTACAACACCGGAGCCAAAATGTCAATGAACTTGGAGTAGTTATATTCTTCTAGGGAAGATAATCAACATAAAGAAGAAAAGTGACAAAGGATTGAAGTGCTACAAAGAAAAATATGTTCTTAAGAGAATGATAGCCCTGGGGTCCTGACAGACCCACCTGAAGAGGCAATTTCAGGAGAAATACAGTGGAAAGAAGCAGGGGAGCTGGCAGGAGATAAGAGGAAGAAGATTTGAGAAGGGAAGGAAAGGCTTGTGTAAATTGTCTGTCTGTAGATCATTGCCTTTCATGAACAAAGGAGTGAGTGTGGTTATATCTACCATACAGAGAGAAATGTAGGAAGGCATTGATCCTTCATACTTTTATACTATAAACAAAAGGGAACTTGCAAGAATTCATCAGATAGAAAAGATAATCTTGAGGACATCCACCTAACCAAAACCAAAACTCAAACCTAAAGAAGTAAAAACAAAATGTCATCATCCCCCCCTTATTTGATCTCAGTGTGTTCGTTAAAGCATAGACTTGACTCCTGGATTGTAAGCGTTTCCATACTTCACTGCAGGATTTCAGGCAGAACTTTTTAGTTTCCTCTTTCAATTTCCTTTACCTATAATATATATAGTAATCTCACTTATTACAGAGTCCTTGAAATGGCCAAACACCTAATACACATACAGTGCTTCAGTATCACCTCCATTAATATTATTGTGATCATTTTACAGACTATGTGTTCTGACTAGCCTTTTGGGACTTGGGAGTATATGCCCTGAATGTGATTTGAATTGAAAGGTCCTATAAGTACGAACAGAACCAATCCCAAAGACTATTATTAAAAGTTTGTCAAGCATTTCATTGATATGTGTTTTCTTGTGTTTTATGTTGAAACTCTATACAATATACTATTAAAATAAATTTCATTTGCCTATGCTTACTTTTGAAAACAACACTAGAAATTAGAAATGCTTGTGTAAACTAGAATTTAGGTGACAGATGTAGTAAACATCACACCTCTATTATATAGTTATACTAGACAGTGTGTTAAATACTGTGGACTCACAAATGTGAGCAAGGTTGATCCAAACTGCCAGGTGGCTCAAAAGACAGTTCTAGTCATATAGATAAGGCCATATGAGCTGTGGGAGGAGGGCTGGAAGGTCACCTTGGCTCTTCTTAATTCCTTCCAAGAACTGTCTGATGCCTGTCTGTTGTCAGCAGCCTCTGGGAGACTTACAGGTTAGTACAATGTGATTCAAGAGGAATCCCAAGGAACTGCCCTAACACTTGCAGGAAGATGGATTCTCTATGCCCTCATGTTCCACTGTCACCCAGGATTTGTAGGAGAGCAGTTACCATGTGACTCAGTCTTTTATCCTCAGGCATGGGGGAAATTATAGCCCCCATATTGTGTGAAACAGGAGATAGTTTCAGCCTTCTGGATTGACAGCCTAGACAGACACAAAGGGGTGAAGGAAGGAGTGATAATTCACTCTCAAAGTTTGCTTAGTATGTGTAAGTCTTAAAACAAATGTATGGAGCCACAGGAACTGTGGTAGCTGCAAGCATGAACACCTGCTATCACTCAGTGAACATGTGACCTGTGTCCTGTCGCTTTGCCACAGGCATGGAAAATTTATCTCCTTTAATCTCAAAATACCCCTATCATTTTCATTTCACGGTTCATGAAATTAAGGTTCTGAGAGGTTAAGTAACCTAAACAATGTCTCATTTGTCAGTGATAGAAAGGGGATTTGAATATAATACAGCCTGGTCTGGAGGCAAATGCTTTAAACTTTGTTCACACTGCTTCTGTACCCTGACATGACAGTAAAGACCAAGCACTATCACCACTAGTGCAGTAGCTTCTATGACAGTGAGAATATCAACCCCAAGTCTTCCCTGGACTGTGTTGCTCAATAGATTTGTCGGATTTCCCCTTTCCTGCCTTATACTGTGAGATACTTAAATTGGCTTTAAGCTAAAAGCACTTGGGAACCAAACCTTTCTCTCCTTAAGATGGGTGCTGTGGCATGCCCTTGGGTGCTCTCCTATGCAGGAAAGTGACTCTCCACTCAGGGAAATCTAATACCTTTAGTAGAAATTAAGGAGGTTGATCAGGGAAGGAAGGTACATGCTTAGTTAATTTCTTGCTAAATGTTTAAAAGTTTCTAATTTTTCCTCTGCTCAGGTTGTGTCCCTGAGTAACTTTCTATTTTATAGAGCTTGGACATATGAGTTATCGGTCATAAACATTACTAGTTCATTAACCCCTCTTTCTACCTTTCTGAAAATAGCTTAAATGAAGGGATGATAGAGGCATAGGAGTACCATTAGGGTGGAGTACACTGATCACACTGATTTAACCTCTGTCTTTTGGTTATATTCACCTGTGACAAATCTAAACTAGAGTTGCTCTTTATGAGATGGCTGTCCATCAAGTCTCACTGTTCAAAGCACACACAGCTCATTTGGTGTGTGAAGGACTCAGAAATCCAAAAACATTGTGCTGTGTGGGGGAGGTTGGTTTGGTTAGGGCACCCTCAACAGGGAAAGTGAAGTTCTTGCTCTGAGTTTCATCACGATCTCTATCTGTGTGAGTAAACAGTCATGAGTGAGATACGATGCCTTGGCCCCAGTGTGTAGGTTCAGTTAAGAAGTTCTCAGCACACCTCTTCTGAGAATTACCATCACTGGGAAAAGGTTGTTCTCTGATTATTTGAAAATGTCAAACTCCTTAGAAGCAAGGAGTTAGAGAGAAAGTTTAGAAAGTATAGCAAAAAACTAGACAGGTTTTATACACACATATCTAATTTTAAAATAGAAAATAAAGATTCCTGTCTACACCTTTCTATATAAAATTGGAAACACAATCTTTTCTTTAGAAAAAAATCTATGGACCTTCAAAGCTTATTACATAAGAATACATTGTGTGGGACTCTGCAGCCTTTAAACATATCTATAGATTAATTTGGTATAGAGTGTAGGATGTACCTTAAATATTTACTGTGCTTGATATTCATGGGTATGTAGAAGAGTAGCATAAAAATGAACTTATGTCATACTTCTCTTTCCATTGTAGTTTAAAGAGAATTTTGGAATTCATTTTAAACTTATGTGGAGGGTGTGGGGCCATTCCAGCAGGGTCTCAAGCCTGATCCCATCTGTTGGAAGTACTGGCAATGAAATCCTCTCTCCTTTTTGGGAAATGCTCTGGATAAGAAGCTGTTTGAGCCTGGGTTATAAGCTGGTGGGAGTGGGAAGTATCCTCTGACCAGTCAACGTGGAAGAACAGAAGCTTATTGTTGCCTTCTTCCCAGGGGCCATCCCAGCTCCAGGCATTCCTGTGGTATTGCCAACAGCTCAGTTTCTCCCCATGACTAGTCATATTGATTCAGTCCTCCACCAATCATCACTCAGTACTGACCTTGGAATGTTACCTTTTCTTCCTAAGAGCAGTCCTCAATAGTCACCCTGTAAGTGTGTCCACAGTGATTTAATACACTTAGGACACCATGCAAATCTCTAGCTATATTCAGAGAGGGATATTCATCTTCGACATTTACACAAGCTTCACAGACAATTCTTTGTCAGGAGCTTCATTTAGACACATCTACTATGACAGAGTATATCCTAGGCATTGCTCTAAGCCCTGAAGATACATGGTTATGTAAAATAGAATTCTTCACTGCAAGGATCACACTGATGAAACACAAACACCACAGCAAATGAAAGCAGACAAAGAAGAACAGGCAAACTGAGCTGAAAATAGGACAATTCAGGGTAAAAAGCCATAGAAAGGTTTCATCTGTTTTGAGTGAAATTTTTCTTTTCTCCTTTCACATCCACATCTCAAAAAGAGCTCTCATTCTTACCTGTGGATTTATGTAGAATCCTGGTCTCAGCATCTTCTCTTCTTCTTCTACATCAGCCTCACACAAGCCTAAGGAGCAGCCACCTAACTTTTATTTTTGCCTTCAGTATTGCTTCTCACTCACTACTGTGGAGTCATGGATTCTCTGAATGGAGGTGAGTCAGTGTCTCACCAGTGTGTAGTCAATGGTTCTGTAAATGGAGGTGAGTGGGTTTCTCCCTAGTGTGGTGCCAGTGATTCTGTGAATGGAGGTGAGATGGGTTTCTGCTGGAATTCCAAATCGCACTAAACTTTCAATGTCCTAACTCTCTACCCTTCCATTTTCTTCCAACTTCCAAGCCTTATCTTTCTCTTGTCATCCAGGAATCTCAAGTGTCTGTACTAATCTACTGAAATTCTCACTGCCCTCTCGCTTTCAAAGTTAGCAGGGAATCAGAGCTCAGCTTCACAGCAGACCTCCCCTGACCTTTCTCTCCAGCATGGTGTCTTCCCCAGCCTGTTTAGTTTATCCACAGCACACATCACGTGTCCCTGCCTGCTCGTTATTTGCTTTATCTACAGTTTATCTAGTCTCACTGGATTACTTCCAAAGTATAAAACTGTCCAAGCACAGAAAAAAAATCTTGATTAGATATTTACTGAAGAAATTAACTCTTAAAAATTACAAAGGTAAATAGCTGAAACAAGCAGGCATGAATTACAGTTGAAGGACAAGGAAAGCGAAAGGGTTCACATCTAGGATGACTTCCATTTAAAGATCCTTAGCAATCAGAGCTGGAGGCTCTGGTGGGGAGGTAGACAGGTAGCTGTTATATACTAAGAAATATCTCCCTCCCCAATTTAGATGCTGAATTACAATTTTAAGTAGCTTAGAATGTGATGACATTTGGAAAATGAGGCCTTTAAAGAGGTGATTAATTTAAAATAAGGCTGTCTGCATGGGTAACAATCCAATCTGGCTTGTAAGAAAAAAGAAATGCAGAGACACAAAGAGACACCAAGAAGGATCCCATGAGCCCTGCAAGGACTCAGTAAGAAGGCAGCTGTCTGCAAGATACAGAGAGGCCTCAGGAGAAATCCAGCCTGCTGACAACTTTATCTTGAACTTCTAGCCTTCAAAAGTACAACAAAGGAAATTTCTGATTTTGAGGCCACCTACTCCCTAGTGTTTTGATACAGAATTTTGGATTTGTGTGTCAAGTCTCTGCTACTATGAAGTGGGGTAGAAATGAGATAAGTTGAGGCCTATGCTTTATGAAGACTGCACTGATTGCACAGAACACAGACTGGAAGACAGGAAGACTCCAGGACTCTGGGAAGCATGGCAGCTCTAGAATCAAGAGGAAGGGGTGCCAGAGATGGGCATATATCAGGAGTGACATCAGTCAGTACTGAGGAAATGTTCCAACACATGAATGGGATATTGACATCTGACACACAGTATGATTTAGTGAAAAGCAATGGTACAAAGAGTTCAGCAAATAAGACATAAATTTCAGTGGTCACATCATCTGTTAGAGTGTCAACATGGAATGTAATACGATACTACATATTGCAGTGTAATCAGCTGCTCCAGAGGAAAAGGCTACATGTTAAGAAGGGCCCTGTGAAGATAAAGATCCATCCCTACTGATTAGCACATCATTGAACCCAAGAAGTTTCATAAGGAAATCTCGGTAACTATCTATCTAAAACAAAAGTGAGCTTTACATTTCATTGATTATCATTATTTGAGAGGTACTTTCCTTCATTTCTGAGCTGTCATGTTTTTAGAAATTAACATTTTGGGACTGTTTCCTAATGCACTAATAAAGCTTCGACATAAGTAGAGAACCTTGGCCTAGGAAACTTCTAGTTCCCACAGAAACACTGCTCAACATTACTTTAACAAGCTAGAAGATTCAATAAAAATCAAAAACAAACAAAAAACAGAACAGAGGCAACACTTGATTCTTCCATAGTCTGATTGCTACCAGATCTATAAAATACATTAAAATCTAATGGGATTTCCTCTGATACTCTGAAAGAAAAAAATTTAAGGTGATTTCTGAGGAACTATGGTTCAAATGCAGAACCCTAAGCTTTTTTTGTTTTTGTTTTTTTGTTAGAACTCTGACTAGGGACTAGAGATCTCTAAGCCTTCATACATTCCCATCAGTTTTGTACCCAAGAGTATCCAAGTGCAGTGACTCACAGGCAATGCGCACGTATGCCTTTCGACTCTTCGTAGTGCCTGCTGAACTCCAGGCCACACACTGGCACCAATAATCATCAGGCCCAAACAGTTCCTCCACCTGCTGGCGTGAAATCTCAATGCTCACTTCTCTCACAATGAGACCTGACAAAAGAAACAAAGGTTCAAGTCAAGAGAAAACCTGCACTAATGAAACAGAATGCAGCCATCCCCCAACCCCCACGCAGCATTCCATTGATGCCATTGATCAACATATAGATACTGTCTCTCACCTATCACGTTCTGAGGTCTCCAGTTACTGTACTCCATACATGTATTCTTTTATTTGCTTTTTCATGTCTTCAATATTTATCTGAAGATGGAGGTGGAACGGTCTATAACCCCACAAAACAGTATGTCCTCCTATTTAATTCTGTAATAGTCATTTCTTACCAGGCAATGGTATCATCTTGGCTCTCCTGTTTTCTACAGATTCTATTTTATTATATATAGGTTGTGGCTAAGATGCCCAGATATTGGAAACAGCTTTTCACGAACGTTTTCCTAGTAATTCACACACATATACAAATAAATAAAATGAAAAAAAACCCAACCTAAACCTATAAAATCAATGATAATTTAACAACTACTTTAACAGATATGTTTAAAATATAACAATAAACCATTTTTATTGAAATAAATTATATCTTCAATTAACCAATAAAGTATGAGTTTGAAAAGATTTTTTTTCTGTATAATCATACAGAAGCTCACGTTCCCCTGTAATTGTAATGTAACTGAGATGCCAGTGAAGTGTCTTTAGCAACACTGTTGAAATAATTTCAATTTTTGTATCTAGACTAACAAAAATAGAACCGAGACTCTAGGATTACAATTTCAGTGGTATTTATTGGAGGCATTAAGGCGATTTCAGAGATTCATTCTACAGTGTGTCTCTATGCACTGACCCAGAGAGATTAACTGAGAGATATCTGTGGGCAACTGCCAGTGCACACAGAGATTGAGAGAGAGCAAGGGAGTTTGCTCTGAGCCAAGTATGGACACAGTGAGAATGATGGGATGAATTACTTCTGTTTACAAATTTTATATCCATCAACCTAATCACTGTCCATTGATCCTTTATCAAATATCAGTTATGTTAAATATACTATATTTGTCAGTTTGGACATCAGTGGTATCCCTGGGATGGGGATGTGGTTGCATTATGTTTCTTATACATAATACTTAAAAATTTGGATTTCTTTCTGAAAACCATGTGTAACATGGGGTGTTTTAAAGTAGATGCCTTGGACAGAAGACTATTGATATATATTTGAAATAAGCAACATCTGTACATTTGTGTGTGTGTGTGTGTCTGTGTGTGTGTGTTTAGAGCTTAATAGCCTACAAAGTGTTATGATGCATAAAAATATTTTTATCATAGGTGACAGGAAAAGATATGGCTTCTGGAGACCTGGAAAGGAAGACCCTAAGTATTTCTCTAACACCTAAGATGTATTCAAATCCTTTCAGAGATTTGAGAGAAATTCATAGGCACCCAGCAAAGACAGATGCTATCCCATTGAGGAATGAAAAGTATTTTCTACCAAGAACTTAGGGAGTTTGAGTCATAGGCCCTTAGATCTCCTGAAATCTGAATTACACTGAAGCCAAGGAAAGCATGTACCACCTATCCAGGGCAGGACAAGATCCTGAACAGACAACACCTTTGTCAGATGTTTATAATTTAATGGTATTTCAAAGCTTCAAGATTATTAATTCTTTTATATTTATGTAATAGCCAGCTTAAAAGGTAATCTCAGGTAAATGGCATAATCCAACCCTTCACAGGCCAGCTGTAAAAACGACACAAAGATTTTTATTCATCAATGTCCAACTAATACAACCATATTCAAAGCAAAAATCACTGCTTTTTTAAAAAATATTTCCTGGGTCTTCTTTGGGTTCCAGTTTTTCAACCTTGCTTCACTTTTTCTAATTAATATCTAGAAAGATTTGTCAAACAAGGAAACACATCTTTTTTTTCCCAAGCTCCACCTTCTTTTTCTCAGTACTTTCCAACAGTTAGTGCTTTTGCCTGCTTTCTTGCTAAAACATGCCCTCTGTATGTGGAAATCTAGTTAGTGGAAATAAAAATCTTCCTTTAAAGTTGTTGCAGGAAATTTAGTCACCAATGTCCTGATAAACCAGCAGTGTGTACTTACTTCTAACTATAATGGCTCTTTCTAAACTGCAGAACAGCAACAAATGGGCTACGGATATTAAAAACCACATACAAATATTTTGTGTCTTGAGATGATAACCTCAGGTTTCATTCCCCTCCCATTTACTTGAAGTAATTACTGGAAATCTAATTAAATGCTGGTAGAACTTTCCTGGGTTCAGTGTATTCTTAAGACTGAATAGGTTCATGAGTGTTTCTAGTAACCACAAATCTGAAACCTTTTAAGAAGCCACAGACCAACCCTCCTGCTACAGGAGCTATGCATAGTATGAATGTTCTGAATTATGTGACCCAGGCTTCCTGTGGGCACTGGAGTCCAGCACACATGGAGGGCTGTCTGCAGCTTCACAGACACCCCATTCAGGAGTGCATGAGCTAATTACAGTTGTGTACAGTTACTTGGCTGCATGGCCCACACCCTTTACATTCCAATATTTAGTCAATGGTAGAATAAGAAGGACCGTAGCATGAAGTATCTAAATCTTAGGACTCCAGGTTCCCTAAAATCTTCTTCATTACTTAGGCTCTCAAATGCATAGTTACATACAATATTTTTTTTCATTGCTGTAGGTAATTTTATCACCTGTGACATTTTGCTCATCAAACAAGAGCCTAGTGATTTCTATAAAAGTAAGTAATATCTTTTCTCTTTGAAAGCAGAATTTCAGATCTTCTTGAAGTCCTGAGATGCAAGAAACAAACCTTCTTGAAATGTGAAATGCTATCAGCATTACTTCAAGGAAGACTGCTTTGAAGAGTCTTTGGGAACTTGAAATAGGTTTCAGGTTATTTAGGGGGTTGGGGGAAGGCTATGGGATTTAAACAAATACAAATGAATAGTTTCCGTCACATCTGATAACATCAAAGACTTTCCATCACTTTCTTTAATAGTGGCATCGCAGAGATGCAGGCTGTTTGAAGTCTACAGTCATTAGTGTCTATAATAGGATTCATTGTGGTTTGAGAAGCAGAATGCAAGGAACTGATTAGCTTGTTATACCAAGTACACTTACAGTGAGTATGAGCGAGAACGTGGTAATGCCTGAGAGTTTCAAATGGATATGAGTGAGCTGCTTGTGAGACCCCACATAACTAAAACAATGAAACCTGCATATTATCATAGCTTGATCACAACAATATGTATCATTGATTTTAAAAACTGATGTTCCCACAGAAACCTGATATGCAGTCCAATCAAATGACTATATATTAAAAGTTCACTAAAGTCAGGTATTTTGTTAAGTAATATTAGTGAAAAGTTAGGATTAATATCACCCAGCCTGAAGTTGTTAATTTATTGTATGAAAGGTCTTCTTTATAGGTCAATTCTTAAAAGTTATACACCAATCTTTCACAACCATCCTGCAGATTTACGGATGGCTTGACATAAAACATAAACTAATAAATATAACCCAATATATAAATAGAATCAAAGACAGAAACCAAACAATATCATTAAATAGAGAAAAGGTCTTTGACAAAAATCTAACATCCCTTCATGATAAAATTTATGGACAGTCTAGGGATACATGGGATATATGTCAACATAATAAAAGTAATATGCAAAAGGCTCATAATTAACATTTTGATAAATGAAGAAACATTCAAAGCATTTCCACTAAAATCAGGAAGAGTATAAGGGTATCTACTACCTCAACTAATGTTCAATATAATCACTTGAGGTCTTGACTACAGTAATAAGACATAGAAAGCAGATAGCGATAACTCAAATAGAAAGGGAAGAAGTCAAAGTAGCCTTATTTGCAGATGATGAATTTCTATATATAAAATAACCTAAATATTCTACCAATCCTGACAACTCATAAACACATTCAGCAAAGTAGTAGGACACAAAATTAACACACAAACACCAGTAGGCTTTCTATATACCAACAGTAAACATGTATGTTTACTAGTAAAAAAAATCAGAGAAATAATACCATTCATGGTAGTCTCCACAAAATTAAAGTGCCATTCAGACTCCACTTCCTTATCTGTAGTAGTGTGATTGCCCATGAACACAACTAGTGGGTACTGAGGACACCTGGGAGCTCAATATCCTTAGGCTGCAGTGACCTTAGCAAGAGAACAGACCCTATAGAGGCATCTTCAGTGAGACAGCTCATTTTAATCAGGAGAACAAAGACTCCTTAAACCTTTGGGGGTTAGTAGGGCTATTGGGGTAAATGTATATTATTTGACTGATCCAGGCCATTGGGGGTGTGTTACTTGCATAAGGAGTAATTCCAGGTGATAAAGGACATGTT
The DNA here is from genome assembly GCF_004785775.1 of Grammomys surdaster. Taxonomy (NCBI): domain Eukaryota; kingdom Metazoa; phylum Chordata; class Mammalia; order Rodentia; family Muridae; genus Grammomys; species Grammomys surdaster. Next base: position 813,969 of record NW_021621323.1, read on the forward strand.
CCTATAAGGGGTAAGGAAGTTTAACCTGGCTACTGCGATATATGACCTTCTCAGGTGGGCAAAGGTCTTAGTGCACAGGGCTATGTGTGCTGGGTCATAGAGGTGCTGGGCAAGTGAAAACTGATCCTTCTCCTGCTGATCTCAGAGAGATATTTTGAGGGTTTGGATATGCCTTGACCCCATAGGCTCTGGGATTGTTCCCCAGGGCTCCCTGGGCACACATACTTGTATAGGGAGAACTTTAAGATAATTCTGAGATAAATTTGAGTGACTAACCAACCGAGTTCTGATTGGATTTAAAGTCCACTCCATGAGATGGAACCAATCCATGACACTGCTTCTCTGGCCTAGACGCTGAGACTAGATAGACCATAAACATACGGGGACTACTGATATTTTAAAGAAACATAGCAACAAAATGATCCTTAAAGACATAACTATAGATCAACATCTTCAACCACGCCCAGACATCATCAAAGAGGATTCCTCCTGTAGAAGATGGAAACAGATATAGCCACCCATAGTTAGACAGACAACATGCAGAGAGTTTGGGACCTTGGAGGACTCAGTCCTAAATGAGATATCTCTATCAGTTCCCTCCCCACACAGCTCATGGAATCCTGTGTAAGAAGAGAACGAACAATTTTAAGAGTCAAAGGTGATGATCACACAAAAGAAACAAGGCTCATATGAAGTTACACAGATTGAGGCAGCCTGCACAGTGCAAGCACAGGTCTGGGGTCCCATGGCTGAAAGGAGAAGTAGACACAATCCTATATTTCTAACTCACAATCTATCTTCAATTGGTAATATGTACTAAGGAAAAATTACTTTTCTCCAGTGGAATCTCTCCGGGAATTCAAACCTCTCTTAAAGCCATTCGCCATGCCCAACTGTAGATGACCAGCACAAAAATGCTATTTTTGGAGATTTGTCTCATAAGTGTTTGTCAGGTCTTTCTTTTAAGTTTTATTCTATATATTTTTTGTTTATATGTCTTTAAGTTTTGTGTTTTCATGGAACTTCTTTTTGCAAATGTGTATATCTCTTCATAGGCATAGAGATATTTTTGGTGCTTTTTCTTTAGCTCTTTGTTTTTCTGTTCATTTGTTTTACCTGATTTAGACTCCCGTTTGTTTTGTAATGAAAGGAAGCATGAGAGGATGTGAACTTGGAAGGATGAGGAGGTGGAGAGGAGCTGTAACAAATGTAGGGGGGGGATCATAATCAGAATATATCGCATGAAAAAAATATTTTCAATAAAAAATTTAATTAAAATTAAAAGGTTAAGGAAAATAACAGCGGATGAAAAGATCACTAATGCTCATGGGCTGGTCACATTAATATTATGAAAACATTTTTTTATTGTACCAATAGTAATCTGTAGGTTCAATAGTTGCGACATTAACATTTTAAAACAATTAATTATTCACCAAAACTGAAAAAAAGTTAAAGTTCACATGAACCAGCAAAGACTCAGGATAGCCAAAACAATTATAAATGATAATCTTATAGGAGTTATCAAAATCACTGACATCGTGTTATATTACAGAAGTGTCACTGAAAACAGCATGGTAACTGACATAAATAAAAAAACAAATATATCAATCAACTGAATAGAATTATAGACCCAGTTGTAATCTTAGGGCCATAGGACCAGATGATTTTGACAGAGAATATAAAAAATATATGTTGGCTAGAAGCCAACAGTTTAACAAATGGTGCTAGTAAAATTGCCTAGCTAAATGTAGAAGAGCGAAATTAGATATGTCTCTCATACAGTATAAAACTCAGCTCCAGTGGATCAAGGACTTCAACCTAACACATGATATCCTGAGTCTGTTAAAGGAGAAGGAACTATATTTCAATTTATAAGCATAGTAAAAGAATTTTTCTATAGGACACCAGTATCATCAACATTTGGTGATAGTAAAAGACATGATAATTCCATTGAGGAGAAAGTCTGCAGAATAGGAAAAATATGTTTGACAGCTATACATCTAGAAGATAGTTAGTACCAGGATACATAAAGGATTCTCCCAAAATCTAAACACCAAGAAAAGAAATAGTGTAATTGAAAATTGGTTAATGAAACTAAATGAAGAGTCCTCAAAGGAAAATAAAAAAAATGGATGATAAATAAATTTTAAATGCTCAATCTCTTTAGCTATCAGGGAAGTGAAAGTTAAACATAGTTTGAGATTTTATATTACCCTAGTCAGAATAGCTGAGACAAAAAAAAAAAAAAAAAAAAACAGTAAATGTTGGCATGGATTCAGGGGAAAGAATACTTATTCAGTGTTGATTCTAGTGTGAACTCATGTATCCACTGTGTAAAACAGTGTAGAGGTTCCTCAAAAAGCTAGAGAGAATTATAACACAGTATAATCCACCTGGACCACTCCTCAGCATAATCCCAAAGGACTGTACATCCTGTTACAGAGACACTCGCTCATTCATGATCACTGTTACTTCATTTATAACAGCCAGGAAACAGAAACAGCCTAGATATCCTTCCACTAATGGATGGATAATGTATGCAGTACACTTACAGAATGAAACATTGTTCAGCTATAAAGAAAGATGCAGCTATGTAATTCACACATAGCTGGTAAGTGGATAGAGGTAGAAATAATTCCGAGTGAGGTAAACTGGATCTAGAAAGACAAACACTGCTTATTCTCTCTCATGGGTGGATGCTAGATTGAATCTTAAGATATATGTGTTTAAACTGTAGTGCTCCAGAGTTTAGGAAATTAGTGAAGAAACTTCACATGAAATTGGGGATAGAACGCAGCAGATATATGGGGGACTGATTATTCTCAATAACACAGGAAGAATTTGAGAAGGTAGAGGATGAAAGGGCAATATAGACAAGAAAAGTATATGGAAATATGGTTAACACTAAAGATCTTTGAAAGACTTTAAGATGGAGCTACCATATAACAGGGGCACATTGTTTCTCCCAGATACCACAGGTTATCATATGAAAAGTCCAGTACTAGGTACTGACAACTTATTTTTGAGTTCTTGGCCAGTGGTGTCCTATAGATCTCCCCTAAGAACATGATAGGCCATCACTCTCATTCTTGGCTATCCTCCAGAACTTGATGGTGATACCCTATTGCAGAAGGCATCACACACTTGAATTATAAAACATAAAGAAATCAAGCTAGTACCAACATGGAAACTTCATCCTTACTAGCTATCTTTTTTAATACTAGAACGCTCTATGCAGAGTACTAGAGAGGAAAATTAACCGATAGCCTTCCTCATCTGTGACTTCTATGAGCTACAATAGTATCTGGTTGGCATGATAATGTTCACTGTCATTCATCTGTATCTATGATGCACTCCCAAGTATTTCACTGAACCTAGGAGCAAACAGACTTTGGGTCTATGTGTGTTTGTGCTGCACTTTACATTTGTGAAATGACTTTATCTTTCCTATTGCAAAAGGAAGTTATGAGACATCATATCCTGTAGGCTTGCCAATTTAGCTTCCCCTAGCAATCCCTGTAATGGGAACAGAGATGCAGAACCCTGACAAATCTCATTCCAGGACATTCACAGTTAGGCTACGAGCTGGCGGGAAATGCACAGAGTTGTAGGTAGTGGTGCTCTGGAATGCATTACAATGCTTTATTGAATTAGTGTGGTCTCCTTCTCAGGCTCTTGTTCAGGCCCTAATCCTATTAGTCTTCACTAATATGATCTGAAATATGAAACATGCCAGCTCTAAATGTCTTAATGTAAATTAAATCACAAAACCCTTGTCATTCTTTGAAAGGATATCTATGTTAAAAATTGTTAGTTGTTCCAACAGCCTCTACCTTTCAGTATAATAATGAAACTATGGTAACTTGAAAGGCAGAACTTCACAATCAAGATACTGGTTTATGTTAGACAAAGTTATCTGACAATCATTAAATGATATCAGGAAAAGTAAACCCTTTAAACACAGTTAACTATTTTTAAGACATTTTCTATGAATTTTAATATAACATTCAATAGAAGTAGACTAATGCAAACAAAATTACTTATGCAATTTAGAATTGAAATAGTAGTGTGCTATCCTTATTATGAAGGCAATTTTTCTAATATTACTTATCCTAATGAGGAAGATGAATTTAAGAAATAAAATCCTAAAAAATTTTAGTCATGAAGAAACAGAAAATCTGAACAGATCAATGATGAGTAATGAGACTGACTAATAAACGATGCAGTAATAAACTATCTCCCCCCAATAAAGCTTAGAAAATGGTGGTTTCACAGCTAAGTGATGCCAAATATTTAAAAAACTAAGACTAGTTCTTTTCAACATTAGAGATGGAACTTCTCATATTCGTTTTACCTGAGCAGCATGACCCTTAAATGAAAACTAGACAAGGACAATATAAGAAAAAGAGAAGTCAATGATTGAGATGGATATGATGTGAAAATCCTCCAAAACCCGGGGAGCTGACTTCAATAGCCTATTAAAATGATCACATATTATCATTACAAGAGGTTTATTTCTCATATGGAAGGAAAGTTTATCATGTATAAATCAATCCATGTGACATGTCATAGTAACAAAATGAAGGGAAGAACTTTCTGATCATCACAGTATGAAAAAGGTCATTAAAAAGCTCACATTCATCCATGGTTTAACATAGTAGTTACGACAAGTGAGATAGGGAATGACTAAAGTGTAACATAATGCAGTGATACATTTGATAAACCCTCAAGTAATGCCATTCTTACAGGGAGAGTTGAAAGCATTGACTCTAAAGCCTTGAGCAAGTCAGAGACCTTCATCTTCACCACCTTCAATTAACACAGAACTTACTGATAGTCCTTACTTGGATAATAAGGCAGGAAAAACAAAGGAATCCAAAAGGAGGTAATGTTAGAAAATAACATTACCTTACATATAGAAAGTTCTAGATTTCACCAAAAAACATGTTTGGATTAATCAACAAACTCATTAAAGTTTGAGAGATAGAACACTAACACACATACAGACACAGACACACACACACTCACACACATATACACAATCAATGCTATTCCTATACATTGACATTGACATAGAAGCATGAAGTGAGTAAGCCCAATTAAAATACTCATAAAAGAAACAAAAAAGAAATTTTTTAATATGACAGCTCTATAAAAGAAGCTCCAAAATATTAATGAAAAAGACACAAATTAATAGAAAGATATCATATATTCATGGGTTAGACAGATTAATATTGGTAAAGTACACGTACTCCTAAAACAATCTACAGATCCAATGCACTCTATATCAAAACAACAATGCTTTTACCAAAAGAAGGCCACAATCCTGGACTCTACATAGAACCGAAGAAGCTACCCAAAAGTGATCTATGAAGAAATGCAAGAAACTGAAGGCATTAGATTACATACTCCCAAGTCTACTGCAAAATCGCAGCAATAAAAACAGCACAGTCCCGTCATAAACAGACACATGAGTGTAAGGGGGCAGGAAGGCAGAAGCAAACTTATATCTAAGCAAAGAAGTTAGACATTTCTTGAAAATGACGTAAGATTACCAACTATATGAAAATTAACTCAGCAGCATAAACAATGGTAAATAAAAATCATGTTAAAATATGATCTATCCCTCACCAAGGATAGAATGGCCATTGTTTACAAAGGACAAAAGATAAGTGTTGACAAGGATGCACAATCAAGCTCCTGACACAATTGGTAGGACCCAGCATTATGACAGCCCTTTTGAGAAACAGTACGAATGGTCATTTAAAAATCAAAAGCAGAACTAGCATGATTCAGAAAGGACTATGTAATTCTTAGGATGGTCTAGATATTACTGCAGAGATTTCTTTGTTTCTCAATGTGTCTATGAGTGCATTGAAGTTATTTCTCAGAATCTCTGCCATTCAAAATCTGTAGGAGGTTACATGGAGAGAGACGGCGAAAACTGAGGGCCCTTTGAAGGGTAATATAAAAACCCAATAAAATAGAAGCTGCTAAAATATATACATACATAAAGGGGGGTATAACTGAAGTCATCAAATAATGGGGGAGACCCAACTGGCCATCTCTTTTCACCAAATGAAGTTTCCAGGGTCAGGATTGGATTACATCTATTTTACTTGTTGGACAACAGTGTCAGCTTTTGCCATACTTTAATTTGCTCCACACACACTGAGAGCAAAGCTCTGTTGCTGAAGACAACTCCTACACAACTCATTAAAAACAGAGAACTGGTACCTACACTGAGCCTTCACGTTTGTGTATTAGCATCTTTGGCACAGGGGCTCTGCATGCTAACAAAAAAGAAATGTAAACAAATCAATCCAGCCACAAACGCTTTGATCTACAGTGGTGTCCTGCCTACACAATATGCTAGTGTAATGGTGGCACAAAACTTGTGGGAATGACCAACCAATATCTGATTTGATTTAACGTCCATCTCATGAAATAAAACTCATACTCATCACTGCTTGGCTGACCCAGAACCTGAGACTAGACAGCCCAGACATCTAAACAAATACCACTGTTCTAGAACAAATAGACAACACCAAAATGTAGCAAATGACTCCTCATAACCGTCTACTATACCAGTGGTTCTCAACCATCCTAATGTTGCAACCCTTTAATACAGTTTCTGATGATGTGGTGACCTACAGTCATAAAATTATTCTATTGTCAGTTCATAATTATAATTCTTGTAGTTATAAATCTATAAATGACAATATAAATATCTGACATGCAGGATATCTGAAAGGGGTCACAACCCACGGGTTGAGAATTTATTCCTGCAGCTGATAGGAACAAATACAGTGGCCCACATCTAGACATTATTCAGAGAATGAGATATCTTAGAGCACTTACTCCTCAATGGAGTGGTGTTTCCATCAAATCCTTCTTAGGGTTCACAAAATCCCATGAAAGAGGAGGCAGAAGGAGTGCAAGAGCCAGAGGGGATGAAGGACTCCAAGAAAGCAAGGCCCTCTAAATCAACATGTTTAACATTCAAGGAAATTGACTAGGACTGAGACAGCATTTATCTGCACCAGGTTAGTGCTTTTATGTGAACCACAGAAAAGTGTGAATAAGTGGGTCTCTTCTTCGGCTCTTTTCCTTCTATTTGTTTGTTTTGTCCAATTTTAATGTGTTAGATTTTGTTATATGATATTTGTATTATACAATATTCCCTTAGAAGTCTAGTTTTTTCTTCTTTTCTAATGGGAAACTGAAGTGGAGTGGATCTGGAGACTTGGAGCATTTGGGGTTATTGTTGAAGCATGATTAGGTACAAAGAAATAGGGAGGAATGTAAGACAATTCAGGAAGAATAGCATGAATAAATAGATGATAAAACAAACAGACCCTTAGATATAGAGGGGCCCATGTGTGCTTTGGAAAGAAATGACTTTTGAATGAGACAGAAGACAGATTCATGGTGAGCTCTGAGCGGCAGTCTGCAATGTGTGCTGTGTGGAATAGAAAAACTGAAAATTATAAATAGCTGAAATGACATTTTTCAAAATGGCACATGCTTTAGAAAGATTAATCCCTGTTTACTAGTAATTTCTCTTAAAGAGAATTTCAATAATTTTCATTTTAATAATTATAAAACTGTTTCAGATCTATCACCCTGCAGTAAGTCACTTATCAGAAGTGTTGAGACCTAGTTGTTTGTTTGTTTAATAACCTTCTGAAAATACTGATAATGGAAAGCAGGCCTATTTATGAGGGGTAATAATCACTTGCACTGCTGGCCTTTCATTCTGCACTTACTCCAAATGACTTGAAATCCAAGCAGCAAGAGTAGCCAACTTTGAGTGACAGCTACTTCTAATAGTCCAGCCTCTACATACAGTCTTGGGGGTGGCAGATTTGTTTCTCTTGAAAGAAATATTATTTCTATTCTTAATAAAGCTTTAAAAGAAGAAACTGTAAATTTTGAGTTAACATATTAGCTTTCTTGGGACTTTTCTGCAATAGAACAAACTCCTATCAAACACAATGTGGGGATTCATATGGGTAAGTAAAGTAATTTTGTTCTATATTTATACCTGGCTTTTGGTAAATCTTAAGGGTATTAAAGGCTTGATTTTCCAACATAACATGAAATTTTCTGTTTATTTATTTTAATCATGCTGGGTTGTGAGAAAAAGATGTCAATAGGTTTAAAAATAAATTTTGATATCAGAAACTAAGTGATTTTTAAAGATTTCTACTTTCAGCCAAGTCCTCTGGAATGTTAGCAATCCCTGGAGGCGTAAGGATTCAAACATACAGAGGCACTCCCTTGCATGGTGGGTGGAAATGTGCTCACACAACTCCCTGATTCCTTACATCCCCATCCAGTAACACCCGGAAGGCAGGACATCCAGCCACTGGATTGGAATTTTTGAGTAGGCTAGTTCTGAATAATCATGGGCAGAATACAGAAACATTGTATTTAAAAGAAGTTATAAGTGGGTAAGTGGAGTCAAGTATTCTATAGTTGCTAATTTCCTACTGTACCACAGTGGTAAGAATCACCGCTTACATGCTGTATCAGGTCTGGAATAATGTCCAGAACATAAAAAGGCTTGTAAAAAACATTGGTTAATGAAAAAAACATTCCTTAAGGATATTATTATATATATCTATATAAGAGATATGCCATTTTATTTTAGAGGTGAGAAACAGTTAGTCATGATAGTAGTTATATAACTTCAACCTAGTCAGAAAAAATGTAAAACAAATCCTATACTTTAAACTCTGAATATGGCAGGAATTTACTCTAAAATTCAAGGAACGTATAGTGATCACACTCTTAAGAGCCTCCATGCTGTTCCATAACAGCTGAGAAAATCAGATTTAATGTAGTGAAAATATTCTTTTCATTTTTCTTCTTAAAGAACTCTCACAGATTGTATTAAACCCAAGAAGAAAGAAGACCACACCAAAGTGTGGATGCTACAGTCCTATTCAGAAGGGAAAAGAAAATAATTTCGGGAAGTAGAGGGATTTAGGAGAGAGAGAGGAGGAAAAGGGAAAAGGGGGGCGAGTTCTGATACAGGAGGAGATGAGGGAGAAGTACAGAGGGTCAGGAATTTGAAAAGAGAGTAGCAGAAGTGGAGGGGGAAATGGGGTTAGCCACTAGAAAGTCCCGGACGCTAGGGACTCAAGATGTTCCAAGGATCCAACAGGGAGGACATTAGCAAAAAAAAAAAAAAAAAAAAAAAAAAAATCCAACAAAGTGGAGATAAAACCTGTAGAGACCATATCCAGTGGATAGGCATGGCCCCCAGTTGAGGGATGGAGCCACCTACTCACCTCAAAAATATTAATCCAGAATTTCTCCTGTTTAAAGGAAATGCAGGGACAAAGAACAGAGCAGGGACTGAGGAAAGACAAGCCAAAAACTGTCCCACCTAGGGATCCATCCCTTCCACAGACACCGAACCCAGACACCATTGCTGATACTGAGAAGTGCTTGCCAATAAGAGCCTGGTATATCTGTCCCTTGAGAGGCTCTACTAGAGCCTGATCAATACAGATGAGGTTGCATATAGCCAAACATTGGACTGAGTGCAGGGGACCCCAATGGAAAAGTTAGGGCAAGGACGGAAGGAGCTCAAGGGGTTTTCAACCCCATAGGAAGAACAACAATATCAACCAACCAGACCCCTAAAGCTTCCAGGGACTAAACTACCAACCAAAGAGAACACGTTGGGGGACCTATGGCTCCAGCAGTATGTGTAGCAGAGGACTGCCTTATCTGACATCACTGGGATGGAAGGCCTTTGGTCCTGTGGAGGCTCAATGACCTAGGGCAGGGGAATGCTAGGGTGTTTAGGCACAAGTGGGTGGATGGGGAAACACCCTCAAAGAGGGAGAGGGAGGTGATAGAGGGTTTGTGGAGGGGAAACTTGGAAGGGGGATAACATTTGAAGTGTCAATAAATAAAATAATCAGTAAAAAATGAAAAAAGAACTATAATAACACAATTATAACTCACAAAAACCAAGAAGGACAATATCAACCTATAACAGGAACTTTAAAATCCCATTATTTATTAATTATTTATTTACTTACTTTTGTAGGGAATGAGAGATTACTATGTGTTCTGATATTTCCCAGATATATTTATACTCTGAAAACCTTTTTATTCATTCTAGAGGCAAAGTTGGTTTACTAAAAACACTACGACTAAGTATAATGTACTTCTTTGTGCCTTCTTTATTAATAATGTAAACATCTCTTTGCATTTCTACTGATCTCATTGCATATATTTTTTATCTTTCATATTTAGATTTTGATTAACAAGTTTTAAGGTTAGATAAATAGAGAAGATAATACTGGGGCAGTGTTAGTAAAGCTTATTTTTAATTACTGTGATGAACTGTTTCAGAGTACGCAATTTGGAAGAGATATGGCTGAACCTTGTGTTTTTCTATTAACTAAATGTATGACTTTTTAAGTCCTTAGCCTTATTTAATCTAGCTTTCTTCAAAAAGGGCAATGCAGTTCAAATCCCAAGTCAACAAGTTGTTGAAAAGTTGGGTATGTGAAATTCTGTATATCTAACATGTAAATACAATGTGATTTAGCCAACGAGATTTTAGAAGCTAGAATATTTTCATTATTTCCTAAAACATCCCCGATTTGAACATCACTAGAAGCCTAACAGCTGCTGTCTGACAGGCTTTACTCTGCTTTGTCAGGGAGCATTTGCTCTCAATGGACTCAACAGCAAAACAACAGTATTCCTTTCACCAATGGTAAGAAATGGCCCAGATGAACTTGAAGGGGATGCAACCTAGATATGATTAATAACAAGAGGTTGTACTATGCCCTAATTGATCAGGCTGCTCGTAGATGCCAGGAATGGTTTTAGTTTTAAAGAAATCACAACGCTGATATACTATTCCTGAAATCACAATGAAACTTGTATTACTGTTTTCTACAGTATGAAGTCTTTACTGAAAGAACTACACATAGAAAAATAGTATTCTACAATAAAAGGAAGAAAGCCTAGCTTTGAGCTCTCACTTAGCTGGTACCGTAGATAACCTTGAACATGGATGGCATCAGATATCTCACTGATCTTAAAGTCTTCCAAACTAATCTGTTCTAATAGTTGTTCTTTGCAAGTATGCTTCACAGGAGATTTGAATGGAACATGAGAAATCTTGAAGAGAAGCTACTTCTACAGGTAGACTGTAGAGCAATCTTCCAGTGCCTAACATCTTCCCTTTGATATATTCTACCTCATTTTCTAGCTTGTTCTGTTTTGGATGTGGCTACAAAGCAATGCTAGTAAATAACACAAAAGTGCATATGTACTTTTTCTTGCTGTGCCTTTGGAAGAAGATGGCGGACCTCTACCTTCTGGTATTTCTCCTTCCTCAGTTGAATACAGGATATCATGTCTGAGATGATGATGACGATGACGTGGCAGGCAAAGAATGCCTAGATCATGTCAATAGGGAGTGCAACATTACGTCGGTAGATCTCCTACAGAAGGCTGCCACAGAAACAGGGTCTTGTTCTATTATGACTGAGCTGTTTCACCTTCTGAGGTATCTGAACGTTTGTTAAACTTTATATTAATATAAAGGCTTAAATAATAAAGACCATAGCAGCTTATCATACATATTGCTTAGTACACAGTAGGTTCTCAAAACGAATGAAGAAAATGCAAATCATACAATGCCTTTGGAACTTGATTAAAAACTCAGCTCCAGGCTACAAAACATTTTATAAATTATAGCACTTGTGATTCTTTTCAAATGTCTAAAATTTAATTTCAGTGTATTTAAAATACAAAAGGACTTAGAAAACTCACTTATTTTATATATATTATATATTTATTCTATATTCTATTCTACATTCTATTATTCTATATTCTATATTCTATATATTATATTTATAAGTATAAAATATATAATACTCTTTTCAAAACCCTGAGCAATATATTCAAACTGCAACTTCTGATATGAATGTTGAAATGTGAGACATTCTTTCATCGTGTTTGATTGCCATGTTCATTCTTTTACTACAAACACCTTTAGATGTTGTAGAAAAAGATAACTTAAGTTTGAAAGACCCAAAGAGTAATACCTGGATATGGAATACCATTTGGAACTTGTAACATCGTCATGTTACTTCCACTCTACATCAGAAAGAAAATGAAAATAAAGTGATGGTTTCCCCATTGTGATTCCTATTCCCTGAGATGTGTATACAACTATATAATAATGACTACTGAACAGACAGCTTCAAGTCAATTGTCTGCTTATATTTCCAGGCTTATATTTATATTGTGTGTGTGTGTGTGTGTGTGTGTGTATGTGTATGTGTATATACACATACAAAAGTATTCTCTTCAAAGGATACATTCATGTGACAGTGGCTAAACAATTTCCAGAGTAAGGACATGAATTCACATGTAGGCACACTTGAGAGATGTGGAATCAGGATTAATGATTTTAACATCAATGAGGATTATAGTGCTTCATGATTCACTGTTTTAAGTAAAGGGAAATTATTGCATAGGAACATCAGTCTCATTCATATGTACAAATTGCTGGAAACACAGCTGGAATTCAGCATAAAATGGATATATCACAGTCAGTATGTTTGCATTTAGATCATTGCTATGTGCACTTATATGCATATTATTCATCAATAATTTTCTTTTTATCTGAAGATGGCATGTGCATAGTTCATATCCAATTATATTCCTTTTTAGCTATACTACTGTCAGGTCCACTTACTTCTGCACTGTTGAATAAATTGGTGGTTAATAAATGTCCTTGGAAATATACTCAGAAATAAATAATAAGCTGCTGTATCTAATTATAAGTGTATATCCAGTGTACATGCTTACTCTCAGAATCTCAAGAAAGACAGCTTCACTGTGGCTCTGCATCCAGAAAAAAAGAGAAGTAATTATAGATCAGGCTTGTACCAGAGTCTCCTTTATAATTCTGGAAGTACATGTGGCATACAACAAAAAGTTCATGACTTTTTTAAAACCTCTACTGCACAAGAAATGTCAAATGATGATTGAGATCAACATTTCCATTATGATTGCTCTGTGTCATAAATCCAAGGTCTTGTGTTGTGGACTCATCTTAATAGTAGGCAAATCTATGGGATTTTCAGGATTCTAGCCATCCCCTGATACCCTCTTTAAAGCACACGTGGAGCTTGCTGTTTGTCTCTAGCAAGGTGATATGATGAGGAGACAGGAAGGAAAGCAGAGTTGAAAATGCAGAAAATGTTCAAAGAAACAAATGTGCCCCCCGGAATACACAAATAAGCCTAAAGTTGGAGTATGGCCAGAAGGGAGCTATTGAAATGACAATATAAACACTATGATGATCTCCTTGATAGTTTTTATATGCCCATTACATTCTACAACTTCTACAACTTTGTACCTAAAATTCATATCCCTTGATCTATAAGTACCATTTCAGCCTCTCTCCAAGTTTCCTGAGATTCAGAAGGTTTTCAAGTTTGTTGTGAAAATCTATCTTGTAGGTGAACTAGCAATCCCTTCAAGTATTATCCCTATTAAGACAGAAGGACCCTGGGCTCCAATAATGTTGGAGAATCCCTACTATTTCAAATGTCCTTGATAGAAAGCTTACTGGTTAAAAAAATGATAAACCACAAGGCAATGTTAAAAAAAAACAAAAAGCTGAGGTAAAGTTGACAATGTAAAGGGGGCCACATCAAGTCTTGCCAAAGGTTTGTGTTTTACATAAAGCTGCAGTTGGGACTTCACAGAGAAAATCTCTGTACTTTTTATTTCTGGTTCAGAGGATTTACATGTTCTTTCTAATGATCTGGGCCTTCAGCTCTTGGTAATGTATCCCAGTCCCCAGCTTAGTGCTCATGCAAAATTGAAGCACTTTGGAGACAGTTTAGTGGCTGCAGATGAATCTCAATGTGCAGGAAAAGGCATAATGGCTATTTAGCACTTGCTAGGAGAAGCTGAGGAAGTCAGGGGGAAAAATCTATTGGACTTGAGCCATCTGGGAAGTCAGCTGAGAGAGGCTAAGTTATCAGTGTGTTTGCTTTCCCATTGTATTGCTAGCCAAGCAAAAGGCACGTGTGTGAGTGTGTGTGTGTGTGTGTGTGTGTGTGTGTGTATGTATGTGTGCATGGGTATGTGCAAACCTGTGCATGTTTTGCATGTGTATGGGCACATGGATGAGGACATTAGGGAGTGAACACTGCTCTTTGGCATTTTGATTTAGCTTTGGCAACTACATGGGGAAAATTTGATCATGAGAGTTGTTAGGCTCTTGGTGAGATCGGGACTGGTTCAGGGCAGGGTTGGCACAGATGCTGTGGACATGAGGAAAATGAGGTTTAAGTAGGGCCAGAATGAGCAGTTCCTTTCCTGTCTCTGGCTCAGAGTATAGCATGGCAGATCATAGGAGCTTAGGGAAGCTGATACTAAACACTAGAGGACAGTCGCCATCTGCTACAGCTGTGCTTAAAAATAGGAAGCAAAGCAGGAGAGCAAGGCAGGCAGGTACTTTTGCTTTGATGCTCTCCCACTTCTCCTTACTGTGACCTTTGCTTGATACAGAATTAACTTTACCATCGCTCATGCAATGCTGTTCCATCAATAATCTCTCTTGTTTGCTGGTTTTCAAGCTGGGTTGCATGTCTATTTAAATAGAGAATTTGAGAAAAATAGGCAAGCACACAAACAGCAGATAGAGGAAAATATGTACTCTGCTCCCAATAAAATTATAATCATGCTAAATGATGTGCCCCACCCCCCAAAAGAAACATCTATGCTGGAATCCCTAGAGTCTATAAATGCAGCATGTGGCATTTAAAATATTCATCAGTAGAAGAATATTGTAACCATCCTGGATTGTCTAGGTGAGCACCAAAGCCAACAGCAAGTATCTTCATAGAAGACCCACAGAGGACAACCACAAGGGAGAAGGTGAAGACTGAGTCAGGGGCTGGACTGATGGGGCCACACAGATTCTCAGCAGCTTCTAAAGGATGCCTATTCCTCCTGAGTAGTTGAGGGAAGAAGTGTGACTCTGTTCAATTTCAGACTTCTGGTCTATGAGAAAAAGACACTTGAGTTGTTTGAAGTCACCACATCTGTGCTAATTTATGAGAGTTGGTCTATTAAACAAGTATGGCCACTGGAATCATGCCCTGTCTGTCTCTATATACAGAGTGGCCAAGAGAGTCTGACAGAGCAGAAAGTGAGCACAAGATGTCTGCTAGGAAGTGGTTTTTCTGGTTTCATAAATGCCACCAGAATGAGTGTGGAGAGGCAGCTTCTTCTGCTTTAACATAATTCCACACACAGCACACCATTGTGAAGGACCATCCAGGTTTTAGCTTTGAAGAGAGGCATAGAGTTCATTCCCTGCCATCACTAGTCTTCCGCTGCTCAGTGTATTCCCCTGGGTTTTTCCATGTTCTTAAGAAAGCAGTTTGTTGTCCCTCAGTCTCTGCAGTTTAATAGGTAGAGACAAGGGTTACAATATTGAAGAAAGTAGAGGCACTATACCTCATAACTCAATGAAATATTACACAGGTTTCAAGAATGCATTTAGTTGGACCACAGAGAAACTCTAGCAAATGTTAGGACCTGTCCTTTCCCTCTTCTTACTCTCATCTATTTTGACCTTTTGTTCGTTTGTTTGTTTCCTCTACATGTGATGACCTTTATAGGACCTTGGTTATTTCTCTGCTTTGAGTTCCAGGACAAGTTCCCACTACATTCATGTCTTTTGAACAGACCATATGCATGTACACTGATTATCCAATACTCTTAATGACACAATGTCTCTTGCTAGATAGTTTTCAAGCTGGGGCACATGGCCGTGTCAATAGAGAATTTGAGACAAATAGGCAGAAGCACAGATGGCAGATATAGAAAAATAGCTACTCTGCCCTCAATAAAATAATTTTCATTAGTATGAGGGCTTGTGGCTGCGCTTACTGCATCTTCTTAGACCATGTTTGGTTGACATCCTCTGGAGGCCTACTCTTTTCTGAAGGAAAATGGAGGAAGGGTAGATCTGGGGCAGAGGGGAGGTAGGGGGACTATGAGGAGTAGATGGAGCAGAGGTGGCTGAGGACATGTATTATATGAGAAAGAATACATACATACATACATATATAATATATAAATACATGCATGTCCATGCATACATACATATATACATGCATACATACATACATACACACATATATACATAATCATTAGGACATGGGACAGATCATAGATGTCTGAACACATGCTTCCTGGTGGTTGTCAAGTGCAGTGATGGTTAATAACATTGTTTTAATAGGTTTTTTTCTCTTTCCTTCACTTTTTTGGGAAATTTCTTCCAGAACAGATTTTTATAATCAGGTTGAACCATTGATGAAATTTAGGAGTGAATACAAGACATCTCTCTTAATATGAATTGTTGTTATAGTGTTGCTAGATGTTATGGTCCCTACAGGCTGTGCCTGCTTTTTATGCCAAATAGACTGATACTTGGCAAATTGTAGCTATTGTATTATACATGCTGGCTTTTTATCTCTAAACATACATTACAGAGGATCTGGCAACAGTGGCTATTTGAACAGGCACGAGGAAAGAGATCTGGGACAACCTGGCCAAGGGATGACTCAAGATTGCTGGAAAGTTGGGGCAAAGACCAGGACCTGACCTAGACAAGTCATTTCTCCTTCTGTTAGCATTAGCCACTGCAGGTGGAGTTTTCTAACTACAGCTGTTCTCTATTCCTTCTTTAGAGAGCCCAGAATATCTTAGATGAGGACAAAGAGAAACTACTATCAGAATTTTGAACAAACTATTGGGAAAATTGTGGGCACTAAGAATTAATAACACCGAAACTTGGATGAATGAAAACAATTTATCTCTTCAAAGAATGAAGAACAGCAGTGTGGGCCATAGTCTTGTTTATAGGTAGTAAATAGGTTCAGACACTTAAAGTATTGTATATGTGTATATATATGTGCATAGTTGTGTTCATGTGTGTATATGGCCAGGTATGTGTGTAAGAGAACAATCTTGAGTTCTGTTCCTTAGATAACATCTACCATGTTTTTAACTATCTGAGCCTTTGCAATTAGGCTGGCTGGCTGGTTGAGGAATCACGTTGATCTACATGTCTCTCCCACCCCATTGTTAGGATTACAGGCACACACTACCATATTTGGCTTTGTTTTATCCGGGTTTGGGGCTTGAACTAGGTCTTCAAGCTTGTGCAGTAAACAATTCACAGATTAAGTTGTCTCTCTAACCCGCAACTTCCACCTCAGGAAAGAATATTAAATTTGCACATAAGATTCTATGAGCTTCAGTAAGCTGAATTTCTTTTGAAGAAGAAGTTATTTCTTCTGTAAGAACCTTAAACAGGATGCTTTATCTGTTTCATATTCTTTCCCGTGAAAAGAAAGTACAAGAGACCTTCCTTAAACTTCTATTTCACCCAAAGGTTAGATTGGAAAAAAGGAGAGAGAGGGAGAGAGAGAGAGAGAGAGAGAGAGAGAGAGAGAGAGAGAGAGAGAGAGAGAGAAATACATATTCTGACAATACTGTTATTCTACTTTGAAGTGGACATTTTTAAACTGGAAGGCACAGCGGATGCATGGTTACTGGGCAAATGGCACCATTGCCATAGCAACACAGTCACTAATGTTGTTCTCAAAAGCCCTGTTTGGGTATCAAGTAACCTAGATGAAGAAAGTCCTTGGATACCTGCTTCTTATTGTAGCCCCTGGGTGGGCATGAGAGGTGGGACTTGATTTTTTCCTGGATTTATAAACACACACATACATACACACACACACACACACACACATATATATATATATATTTAGATCATATTAATAAATGCTTTTGTCTTAGGGAAAAGAGGAAAGATGGATGTTTTCCAGATTGCTCTTAATGCT
Source organism: Grammomys surdaster (assembly GCF_004785775.1). Taxonomy (NCBI): domain Eukaryota; kingdom Metazoa; phylum Chordata; class Mammalia; order Rodentia; family Muridae; genus Grammomys; species Grammomys surdaster. The sequence goes on from NW_021621323.1 coordinate 831,899, forward strand.
AATGTGAAATGTTTTTCTTGCACTAAAAATGCTCACTATACACAATTTTAGAAAAAATTGTTTGTTTTCTCTAATAAAACACAGCTTGTTAAAACTGCACAGAAACATGTCATGTTTTCTTACCTTAACAAATCATGGTGTAGCCATATTTGCTCAATAAATGCATGCTACTAAAATTTTCTATGCAGTATGAAGTTTAGACAATAGAAATATTACAGTTCTGCAAATGTGCTTTAGTCAGGGTTTACCAGGATACGTGCAGAATTTATAATACTGAAAATTTCAAAATGATATTTGAAAATAGAAGTGGGAAATGGGAACAGAAAGAATTAAAGCATGTAATCTAAAAAAAAATGTCAGGTACTCACTTTTGTTTATAAGTTCAGAAAGCAATCAATGCACAGGCCAGGTTGCACACAGTGTAGGAGCTTAAGTCATCTGCCTAGTAGGGGCCTATCCTTGTGATAAACTGGAAGTAGAAAGAAATCAGCAACCAAAACTCCAGTTCTGGAACTTGACTGAAATCTATTTTTGTAGTTGCCGTAGAGATTATGTCAGCCATGTTAACTCATGTGTTAAAGACTGATTTCAACGAATGTGAAATAAATATCAATCAACTGGAAACAGTAACAAAGCCAGTAGTAAGCAGAAGTGTCTAATTCAGGATAACTGGTTTTCTGTTATGACAGTCTGGCAACTACTCTCTTGTGAAGTTATCAGATTGACTCTGTGGGCAAACCTCCTTGTACTACATGAATCTTTATCAATTTTCTATTTTGATTTACCCAGCCCTGGGGCTAGCTTCATCATGCAAAGAAAAAAAAACTGTTAGTTTTTGCTACTCAAATGAATACCACTGAGAAGGAAGTCAAGTGAATACTAAAGTTATATTGAAAGACCATTTATTTTCATTGGCAGACAGCTATGTTATACATAGATGTCTCTGTGCATGCAGAGGCAATATAGCCATGACTGAAATTTTAAAAGTTGAGTATGGGTTCAAATACACTTTCCAAATTTTATGTATCATGTTATAGAAAGTTACATAAAACCATAAAGCCCACACAGCTTTTAAAAATGTTTGGTCTGGAGACAGAGAGGGGTGATAGAGAGAAGGATTGTGGGAGAAGGTGACCAGGAGAGGGGCAGTGAGTAGTATGTAAAGTGAATAAGTAAATAATACATAAATTTTAAAAATGTTCACTCTTTTAATGAGGGCTGAGCTTAAAGATGATTATGAAACACATCACCTACCATGATGTACAAAATAACTTTTCTTACAGAAGACTGAGCTGATTAATATATTCACTGACTCACCTTTTCATGAAACAGTATGAATAAGTCCACCATCAGAACATTCACTGAATTTTAGTTACCTAGATTTAGCAGCGTGAGTAACTCGGATCTCCCCCAAGCAAATGCTTAGTGACCATTTCTTCTTTTGGTGTCTTATGTTTCTATCATTGAATATAGCCATTTTTAAAATAGTGAGCCATAACATGTCATTCTAATGTAGCTTAAAAGACATATGATAGACGATAGCTAGATAAGTTTAAATGATAACTCTTACATAAATATGCTTTATGATAAACTATGGTTTTTACATAAAAGTGGTAGAACATTGATACTTTCTCATAGGTTAAGATATTATTCATACACTTAACAAAAAGGAGCAAATGAAATTTGAATAATTATAAGCAAGAGAAATGAAGACATATTAGCTTCATTTTTATAGAAAGAGTCATTTATAATACTCCCAGAGTAAACTTCTTTAACAACAAGAAGGGTTTTGCTAGAATCAGGAGGCAGGAATCCAGTTTGAAAAATAACGCCTTCAACATATATTTATTAAACTAAGTATTGAACGTCAAGTAACCATGGAGCTGGAACAGTAAAAAATCACAGATTTTACTTTTCATTTCATGGCGCATACTCCATGCAAAAATGTCTATGACAAGTATCTCTCTCAAGTACTAGAAAGTACTAAGAGAAGAGAATGTCACCAGACTTACTTCACGAAGTTCCAGGTGACATGAAGTCAAGATAATAGAAAATCAGTTTATACTCAATCTAATATCAAGCTTGGACCATGCCAAAGATTTCTAAGTTAAAATAAATGACTACCATTTGTCTATTAAGTGGAAAATCCTATGATTCTAAGACAGAAATATAACATAAGAATGCATGTATAATTTAATTCAATCTGTACAACCATGCCTCAATTCCCTTTGACAATGTCACACAACAGTTCTTGATCATGTCCCAGTATGGCATTAAGGTCTCATGATATTTTCATAGAAGTTCACATGCATTATAGCAAACAATTTTTTTTTTCTGAAGTAGAATGTACCATGTTTCACATGTTGAGATTCATATGATATGGTTTAAAAACCAACATTTACTCATGTTCATACAGAAAGTATGCAAAGATACTCAACTATCACTATGGGTAAATGGGTTGAGATGGGAAAGAGAGCTTTTAGGACATTGTTAGGTCAATACATACAAACATACACACACACATACATATATACACACAAATATATATGAATGACTGAAACATCAAGCTGGCCTATGCGTGGTAGAAAGAATCTATTAGGATAATGCTAGGGGATTTGTTGAGGAACTGATTAGATAGAAGACTAGAAAGTATCTCCAGGAGTACATGATTTATACTATGGACAAAAGAAAAACATTCTAGATGTTAATTTTTGTTTAACTTTTTATTAGTATGAATGTGATGTGCATGTTTTTGTGTATATGGAATTACATGTATGTACATGATATATGTAGGGGGCACATATGCCAAAGAGTAAACTTGGAGGTCAAAGGTGACCTTCTAAATCACTTCTCTTCACACTTCTTTAGGAGGCCTCCAATGATAGAGTGCTCATCATTAGGTTTTTATGGCAAACACCTTTATAAAAGAGCAATCGCTTGACACTCTGCTTTAGGCTTGCAATGACCTGGCGATTAGACTGTTGCGGAGACAGACTTTGTCTAAGAAGTGGAAGAGACACACTCGAGTTATCTAGTAGATATATAATAAAGGTTTATGCTCCGTGGGTAGAGCTAAGAATTTAAAATAGCTGGCTTTGAATCTTAGAGAAACACCTTCTTCAGTTTTTTTTCCCCTCCTTCAAAAAGAAGTCTGCATTGTTGTGAAAAGAACAAAGAATTTAAATCAGTAGGAGGCAGGCAGAGAGTTTGGAATTGAAGCACCTGAGAAGCAGAAACAGAAAAATCCCAAATTCATGGTCAGCCAGGGGTGTATACTAAGTTTCAAGCTAGTATGGACTACTCAAAAAAAGTCTTATCTTTTTGGTTGGGAGATGTAAATTAATTAATTAATAATTAAAAAATAGTCAATCTCAAAAAAGCAGTAGAAGGTTAATTTAGGGAAGAATGGAGTATTTGTTGATCTTGTTAATTGGAAATGGAAGGAAGGAAGAAGCTACAATAGCTGAATTTTGAAAATATCGTCCTGAGTGAGGTAACTCAGTCACAAAAGAGCTCACATATGTAATCACTGATAAGTGGATATTAGGCAAAAAGCTAGGAATGCCAATGATACAACTCACAGACCATATGAAGCTCAAGAAGACCCAAGTGTGGATGCTTAAGTTCTACTTAGAAGGGGGAACAAAATAATCATGGGAGGGAGGAAGGGAGGGAGGGAGGGAGGGAGGGAGGGAGGGAGGGAGGCGCAGAATCAACTGTGGGAAGAGAGGAGTGGAAGTACAGAGGGTCAGGAATTTGAACAGGGAAGTATAGCACTGGGGATAGGGGACCGGATGTACCCACTAGACCAGATGCCAGGAAAGCAAAAGGCTCCCAGGACCCAACAGGGATGACATTAGCAAAGGGGAGAGAGAACCTGTAGAGAACATATCCAGTGGATAGGCATAGCACCCTTTCCAAAAATATTAACCCAGAATTGCTCCTATCTAACTGAAACATAGAGACAAAAAGTGGAGCAGAGACTGATGGAAAGGCCATTCAGAGACTGCTCCACCTAGGGATCCATTCCATCTGCAGACACCAAGCCTAGTCACTGTTGCTGATGCCAAGAAGTGCTTGCTTACAGGAGACTGATATAGCTGTCTCCTGTGAGGCTTTGCCAGAGCCAGACAAATGTAGAGGCTCACAGCCAACCATCTGATTGAGCACAGGGACCCCAGTGGAAGAGTTAGGGTTAGGACTGAAAAAAACTGAAGGAACACATGGAGGGACCCATGGCTCCAGCTGTTTGTGTAGCAGACGATTGCCTGATCTGGCACCAATGGGAGGGGAGGCCCTCAGTGGTGTGGAGGCTGAATGCCCCAGCATAGGGGAATGCTAGGGTGGTGAGGCTGGAGAGGGCAGGAGGGTAGGAGAGCAGTGTGGAGGGAGGAGGAGATAGGAGGTTTACAGAGGGGAAATCAGGAAGGTGGGATAGTTTGAAATGCAAATAAATAAAATAACCAATAAAAGTATATCAAAAACAAGAATATAAGAAGAGGAAGAATAATTCAGGATTTTGGTGGGCCCAACGTGTCTGTAGCAGGTCCTTGTTGAGATTTGGAATAAAAGCAGTCTTGAGTGTGTGCCCAGCTAGACATTCTCTGTGTTACATTTTTTTTCTTTTTTTCTTGTTACATCTTAATGTCAAGAAGGCACATGACAACACAAAGAGTACACTACAGCTGCATTCTTGGATAGGGCTGGGAACTAAGCTCAAAGCCTCAGGCACATTAGAATCACTGTGTCACACACAGCTGAGAGCCAAAAGAGTCACACGGAAGAGATCCAGCAGCATCCTGTGTTCTCTTTCTGCTTCGTTGTCTAATTTGGAGGAATTACTTCCTTTATCCTGCTGAGCCTCAGTTTCCTTATTCATAGACGAAGCACCCAGAATACATCTGTAAGATTTATGGGATACTTAAAGAGTATAAGACATACAAAATGCTCACTGTCAGGCTCAGAGCACCTTTTATTGTGATATGTTGGTCTTACAGACCCTTTAGTTAATTTGAGAATAATTACAGACCAAAGGAGAAAAAAAATCTAAGAGATTATTAAAATTTCAAAATGACTGTGGCTTTCTTAACCACTCCCCCCCCCCCGCTTCTGCTTCTTCTTGGAAGAAGAAAATGATTTGCTTTCACATGGTGGATTTTATGGTGCCATGGAAACAGGAGTTGAAAAGACTTCAAGTAAATAGAAAGCAAGCTGCTGAGCCTGAGTTTTCCTTTAAAATATAACCATACATTTCTGATCAGGCCCGCATTTCTATGTGATCTGCAGGTTAGAGAGATGGCTCACTGGTCATTCTCTTGCAGAAGACCCGTGTTTGGTTCTTGGCACCCATATGGTAGCTCACACCCATTTGTAACTCAAGTTCTAGAGGATCATATTCTTTCTTTAAACCACACAGGTACAAAGCACAAGTGAGGCTCATACATATATGCAGGTAAAACACCCATACATATAAAGACAAATAAACATTTGGATGTGATTTTGAAGGTCTTCTAGGAATACATGACTGTGTCCCCAGATGAAGAATTTCTGAATACTGTAAACATGTACCATAGTTTTTATATCCTCCTACTTCTTAGACATATGAAAGAAATGCAAATAGGTTTAAATGATGAAAAGGCAAACAATAAGTGTAGTGAGGGCTTTAATTACTAGACTTCATTTTGACCAATAATATAATTTTGTTAAATGAGTGGAAATAATTCTTTGTTTCATACCTCAGAGGAAGATGGACTATAGAATGCTTTCAGAATTTAAGAGGGACACGATTTTGTTTTCCCTGTTCAATTTGGTTTGAAACAGGGCATGAAGACACTGCCTAGAGTGTCCTTGAACTCACTAGGTATCCTAGGCTTGCCTTGATCTGATCCCAATCCTCTTGGCTCAGTCTTCTGAGAGCTGGGATTGCAGATGTAAGCCACTGGGTTAGGAGTAACTGAAAAAATTCTTAAGAGCTCTGTTCTTCCAAGTGTTTATTAATTTTTCAATGTGAAAGTATTTTTGCTAGAGACTTTGTTAAATGCAATTAACGATTCTTAGTTGCTAGGAAATATGATTGCTGCTAACTATGCTTGCATGTGTTGTTCTAAGGAAGATATAACTATAAAATGAATGTTTGCAATGACTTTCGTCTGTTCTGTCATTTCTGTTTTGCATTATGTTTCAAGATTTAATATATTCTAATATTTCTTGCTTTAAAAAAAACACCCACCATGGTCCCCTTAAAATAATAAAATCAGAATGTTCAAGTATAGAGCTGAGGACCCAAGTTGCAGGTGAATCTAGTTTTATAAAAACAAATAACAAAGAAAACCCAGAAAGAATTCTATTCCCATTCCATTTTTGCAGTGTTTGGTCTCAGAAGATGGCAAAGAACTCTAATATAAGAGACCAAGAAAATTCTACACAGTTTGTCTAGATTGGGGATTTATGATAGCTGGCAGAGCTGCAATAAAGTAGTGTAGGCTGTTCAATGGGTTTCATTATTTATGATGAAAATAATATATTTAAAAGACTGAAAATCATCAAACAATAAAAGTCTCAACTCCTCACCCTAGATTCTTAGCTGCCAACATCTTGGTGTGTGTTTACACAGAAGTTTTCAATTGCTATACAAAAAAACCTGTATCTCCCTTCTTTGCACAGAAGCAGAAACAGTGGGAATGCTGGGTTCTGTATTTTGGATTTTGTGTTCAGTTTTATCTGACAGAATTTACACAGCTTCACCAGTGGAAGAAATTCACTTAAAGCGACAACAATAACACTATAGCAATCAATTGTAAGAATGAATATAATCAATAGGGCACAGTAAACAACTTTGTGTATATTGCGTGTATCTAGAATTTTATTTGTAGGATGTCCCAGGAATAATTTGCCTGACAGAGGGAATATATATATTTCAATATTCGTACTAAAAACATACTGATATTGCCACTTGTGCCTCAAGAAAAAAGATCTTTAATTCACGTTTTGAAATAGATAACATCTCCTTAGATGCTTATTTGCAATTAGCATTCCTTTGCCTGGAATTACATGTTCTAATGTTGGTTGGTTTTCTTTTGGGTGCTGGTGCTTTTTTTTTTTGAAATGTAATTTAAAAATATTTGCATAGTAACTAAGTTATCTCTTTGACTCATGCTCATCAACGTTGATATAAGTTTTTAAAAATATCCTCCTTGGCTCTGTTTGTGGTATGTTAAAATTCAATTACACAATGGTTTCCTATACAGCTTCTTTATTTTGTGTTTTAATTTGAGAGGCCTGGCTGTCCCATTACTGAAACTCAGTAACCAACCAACTAATGGCCAAAATGATAATACTGATGGTGAGGATGTTGGTGGTGATGATGATGGTGATGGTGATGAGGATGATGATGGTAGGGGTCATGGTGACATCACTTTATAACATCTAGAACTTACTTTAAATAATGAAATAGGATACATGTTTTGTGTATCTATTTCTTTTCTTTCCGACTTCTTATCTTGCTATCTCAATGCATGTAGTAATCAACTCCCTTTTAACTGGTTAAGCAGTCATTATCACATTCTGGAAGTTTTTAAGTATTTTGATGTTTCAGCTAACCAAATTTTAACTGTAGATCTGTGTTTTGCCTTCTGTGAAGATAAAACCTCTTTTCATGTCTTTTTTTTATGCTTATAAAGATTCTGTGATTTGTGCTACTATTTCAGGTTGCACTAAGCTGTTATTAGAAGTTACGTTAAATTAAACTGTTGGTAATCTTACAGAATCACTTATAGATAGCATGAATCTCAAAAATATTTTTCAATTATATTCAAGAATAATATATATATATATATATATATATATATATGCATGTATATATTTGTGTGTGTGTTCTGTTCACAGACCATTACTTTTTTATAACTAAATAGAATTGGAAAATGTTCTTTCTAAAGCTGGGTGTGTACTTAGTCATAGATCAGAATACATGAGGTCTAGGATTTATCTCCAGTATCACAAAGGGAAAATAATCCTTCAAATGTCTTATCTTCATAACTACATAATTTCTTTCACAGTGATATTCTAAATAACATACCTTGTTAATTTGAATTGGCTATCTGTACCTAGAAAAATAATGAGTTATATTATTTTGAACAGCTAATTTTGTGTACTCTCAATATTTGTAATTTTTTCTTTAAAACTGCATGAATTTTCCATGTATAAAAAATTGTGCCATATGTCATAAATAGTAATTTTTCTGCTTTCTTTATAACTTTTAGACATCTTAATGATTTATGCCATCTAAAACACTTAATAGGTTAAAATGATTCTCTCGGTACTAGTGTCTGTAGATACCTTCTTATATGTGTCTAGTATGGCAACAAAGGATAATTGCTAACTTCCTTGCAAAGTTTCATTTAGAAATAAAAGCCAACAAACATTATACAAGATTTGATTTTCTCTCTGGTCTCAGTTGCTGGAGCTTTTCCCTTAACTCTCATGTATTCATACTGAATTTGTGTGTGTCTGTGTGTGTGTGTGCGTGCGCTACTAACATATTGAGAAGTTATCAGAAGTGTTGAATATAAGACATATCATTTTTTACACTCTTCTCATATGGACATTTTCATTAATTATTAAGACATACCTAAATACATTGTGATTTTCATTTTTATATTTGTGATACCGTGCATGCATCGTTAAAAGTCTTTGTATTTGAAATCTTTAGAAATAAATGAGCTGAAATCAATAAAATTCAATTCTCTTGAGACTTCTATCAACATGTGGTAGAGTTATTTTCTGAGTAATTAGATGAAGAGCTGAGGTATTTCCCTGATACTTGCCCATGATTGGATAATCATTTTTTTTTCTGTAGTCAACAGCTTACCGTCAGTGAACGTACTGACTAATAGACGAACAGTAATTATGCAGAGCTGCCACTTGATTTCTTGACACTACTTATACTATGTACATATGTGTTCCACATGTCGTTTTGAGATGCCTCTTCTCAGTTATTAGCCTAGTCTAGGCCTTCAGTTCCCATCTCTTCCATTGATATTGTTGTTGGGGATGCCAGTAGATACCTGACATGTATTGGTCTGTCCTTGTTTCAGATTAAGCTAACAGGCACAAATGGGTATTATTTGCAAACTTGAAACCTGAATCTGCTTTCTGTATATAGAGATGTCTGTGAAAAATAATATTTAAAAATGTTTCTCTCTTCTATCATTTTAATTCCTTTTAGCTTAAAAATGTTGGTTAATAATGTCTTAACTCAACTCTATATCTTAAGACCATAATGTCACATATTTAGATCTGAATGTTTTAAGTGCTATTCTACATATTGGAGATCAAAACACTTAAGCCACAGAAGAAAAGTTTCTATCTTTCTCATTTAAGAGAAATATCAGATATTGCATAACTATCTCTCATTAGTAATTTTGAAATAAAGCATTCCACTTGTTTCACTGATAGTTAATTTTCAAAGAATAATTTAAAATATTTTATATAATTATATCAGGTATGTATGTGGATTGATATTGGGCAGTGATGTCACAAAGCACAATGAGTTCTCATTTGCACATGATCCCCAGATTTCAGGGGATTTATCCTTGACTTCCATACAAGTAAAATTCAAAGATATCATTTGCCAGGATGTTTAACATTAATTCATTCAATCGATTCCATATTGAGTATCTTATTGAACAATCATGTAGTTTATCAACAATAAAGCATTTATCCTTCATGGCTTGCCTTGCACTGTATAAAGTGAGATCATGAATTCTTAAACTAAGTGATTCAAAGGTTTTTGCCAAATGATAATAACTCCACTTTCAGTCCTGCGAACTGGAGTAGTATAATGACAGAAGCACAGTAGAGTGAGTCCTGAGGCACAATCCCAAACTCACCAGAGGTTTCATCTACTCTCTCGTCTACTACGTGGTCCTTCTGATGAACCCACTCACTGTTGCACTTGAAGTAGATCTGGGTGGCAGGGCTGGCTTTACAATACAGGTTCACAGGCTTGTTCTTCACAATGTAAGCTTCCTCGGGCTCAATGAGGAAGTGTGGTAGTGGCTCAGGTGGGTCAGACGGAAAGGTTTCAGGAAGTTCATGAAAAAAGTCATCATCTGGTAAAGGAACAGAAAGTGAAAAGAAGTCAAAAATATGTCAGCTTGTCTTCTAGTTGCTATTCATTTTTAGAAAATGACTTTTACTGAAAAAATAAGTTTTTGAATGCTTGTTATGTGCAAAACAGTAGTTAGAAATATTGACTGGGTGCTCAGCAACTAATCTGGATTATTATTCTATTTTCTATATAAGATAAAACTCAACCCCAGGAAGAATAAGTTTTAATGAAAATATAGGGAATGACTAGCAAAATGGGAAATGAAGTTCAGGTTCTTGTCACCAATGGAAGCTGTGATCTTCACAATATGCCATGTAATTTCTAGTGTACAGGGTTGCAATGAATAACTGAAACAAGGGACTAGAGAGATGTGTCAGTGGCTAAAGATACTTTTTATTTTATTCCAGAGGACGTGGGTTCAGTATTCAGCACCAACACAGTGACTTAACAGCCATCTATAACTCCAGTTCCAGAGAGTCTGATGTCCTCTTTGGCCTGGATAGGCAGTCTACACATTTGATGCACAGATATACAAGCAAGCACGACAGCCATAGTCAAAAACAAATGCTTAAACAAAAGCAACGTCCACTAGAAGCATAAGGTTTACTTTAAATCTTTTTGCAAAGACATTAGAAATGTGAATTAAAGTTCTTTAAGTCAAGTTGCAAATTGATCATTAGTTTCCAATGATATATTTGATTCTTTCATTCAGCTGAAAATATTCATTGAGACTAAAACTGTCTTGGCACTGGGAATATGAATGAGAACATCAAGCTGGTCCCTAGTGTAGCCACGGTAGAAATGTTATCTGGTTTAATCTTGACATTGTACTTCAGATGTTACATGGTATTTGTGTGACTGTTAGAAAATTATTTAACCTCATTATAAAAAAGTTTTCATTTTTATAGCTTTGAAGATTGTCAAAAGTGTCCCTCCCATCTGATATTTCCACATCACTGAATAAATCTAATCTAAAATAACTGGAGAGACGTGTACAATTTGAAATCCTGTTGTTTTTCTTTAACTTGAATTACACATGATTTCAAGTTTTATAAATCATTCATTTGTTTTAATAAAGTCTAGTAATGTTTTATAAAATGATAAGAGTCCATCCATTATGTTATGCATCATACTTGATAATTATCTTCCTATGAGGGACAGAAAAGAACAAACCATCATTAGTCTATAAATATGCTAACATTGTGTGTTAAAACTTAGGTTTTAAAAAATGTAGTTTATAAGTTCTTTGAAAATGCTCTTGTGCAGCAATAGACATGGCATGATATTGGTATTTAGAGGATGGCTGTGCAGATATCACCATGAAAATCATTATATTAAGTATTCAGTTGCTATCTCATTTTTGGGAGGTAGCCATTGGTGATGTAGACATCTGTCCACTAAGAATTCTGGCCTGTGACTTTTTTTCATCTAGGTCATGGGATATCTTTCAAATAGCAATGACACCTGGTCATTGCCAATCTGTTTTGGAGTAAATATTGGGTCTACTTGAATCATAGCCAAAACTAGTTTTTAAAGCTGCTTCACGATAGTTCAATTCCTGACCTGGTAGAGATCTCTGCTCTAGCTAAGCTTTCTTTCCTGCTCCATCTTTTTGATATACTTCTTTATGCTAAAGCTTTGTTTCTAGTTTTTCTACCATTGATAAACAAGGGCACAAAATGTCAGCTAAAGAATAACCTTCTTCCCATCAGTTTCAGCTCCACTAGTCAATATGCAAGATCACTTGCTCAAATAAACGAAGCTAGAAAGACAAAGGAACAAGGAACTGTACTATTGACAGATCCAAGGGCACAAATTTGATGTCTTGAATGCCTTACCCAATCTTTCTGTCATATTCAAGAGCACTTCCTTTTATACATGAGGATGAACTAGGCTGATAATCAATAGAGCTATACAGAATGCCACACTCAAATTCTACTGAAGCATAGCTCTTGTTCCATTATTATTCATGAAAACAAACAAGACAGTAACTCTAATATATTTCACTTTTCTTTGGATTGTGTTTGCATGCATTTAAACAAGGAAATGTAGTTAAAACTACACATTCATTCAACCATGCAAAGGATAAAATATGTTCCACCTACTGTTTTAAGTGAAGCTTGTTCCTTTAAAAGAAATGGTTACAAAGTACTTGGTAATTATACACATCTATTTCATTCAGGACTGTATCATATGTATTTGTATGTTCATATCCCATAGTATGTATTTATGAACACTCAAAATCAGTTATCTCACATAGCCACAAACATGCATTTCTCTAGTCTCATTATTTTATTATAACTATTGAGAAGACAAATAATAATGGAAGATGAGAAAAATAACATGCATATTTTCAAGCTAAAAGAAGCTCAGTGAAATGCTAGGAGAAAAATTTATAATTTAATAAGTATCTAAAATACATATGAGCATACTATTTAGGCATTTCCTTAATTATGAGTTTCACTATAACATAATCATTACATGTGAAAGAAATTAGCCTGTGCCTTGGTTTGAAGTTTCATATCATGGATTTGTTCAATTGCTTGTTTATACTTAAAAGGAAGTAAAGAATCATTTCTATCATAAGAGAAAATATTTACTTCATGTGATGGAACTTGTAATTCTATTATATATAATTCTCATTTCCATAGAACTCATCTCTCTATGTTCCTCTAGAGAGTTGCCTTAACAGAAAATGTCTATTATTTTAATGTTTCTTATATTATCCATATTGTAAATTCCAATTTACAGTCTAGGTGATATCACGTTATATATTATGTCCTACTTCTAGTACTCAATTCAACTGTAGGAATGGCAATTGTCCAAGATAATTCAAGACCCTGAGTTACTGGATATGTGTAGTGGAACAAATACAACAAAAGAAACAGGCTGACTGTTAGCAGACTCATAGACTGTTTTGAAGTTTTTGCTTCTCCACTTTCACAAGACACCATTTGTACCATACCAAACCTCATAAGCCAGTATAGATAGCACCACCTCAATCATAGCAAGCATGCTAAGAAAATGTTTTTTGATTGTTGCTCTAGGTAAAAATTCTAAGATGCAGTATTCATTTACCAGGTATCATGCTTAAAAATATAAATTTCATTTTAAACCTTTTTCTAATGTGTTTTTTAAATAAACAAATCAATTCTACTTGACTAAAATGATACAAATTAATGTGCAAAATATTTAAATATCTAGTATGTCTATGTGTATTTAATAAGGAGAACACAGGCAGCTTGTGATGCCTCTGACTCTACATGAACACATAGCTGCTTTGCACTGTGTATTTGCCTCTCACATAATTGCCTCTTACTTTTCCATCCTGTCTTATGTAACTATAAATTGTCTAGAAAAGATTGCAAATAGTTAACAAATATTTAACACTAGTTTGGAAATAAGGGTCATGATTATATTGTCTTCATGTTCATTTTCATATTACAGAAGATTTAAGAAATTATCTTTATATCTGTGTGTACCATGTTTGTGCATATACCTAGGGTAGTAAGAGGGCAACACAGCCCCTGAAACTGGAATTAAAGATGGTTACAAGATTCCTAATGTGGGTGCTGGGAACACACACAGGACTAGCTGTGTAGTTCGTATAGCCCAATACAGAATGAATATTCCAAGACCCTAGTTTAAAATGTATGAAAATTTCTCAGAATAAAATAAAAATGTTAAATGAGCCCTAGTCCTCTGAGACAGAACAGGTCACATTACCTAAGCATCCAACCTACCTATGGATGAAGTTAACTTGGAATTCTGTTAAACAGTGTGACACTATTCTAGGGAACATTTATGTTGAAACGTATTGGGGATTTCACATTTTTTTAATGCACACTGGGTAGTTTCTAAAAGATTATATTTTAGATGGAGAAACCTGTGCTGTAGTCAATTCCTTTTATTAGAAGATGTGTAGCAATCTGGGTACAGCCTACCTCATGAATTATAGCTGTTTCCATCCACTGGGCTGCCCTCAGTAAGAACAACCATATTACAGAGAGCAATTCCAGTTGGCTAGCTCTGCACTAACTACATAGACTATACTGAGATCACATCTTAGAAGTTTGATGATCTTACTGTACAAGCAAACCAGCTTTCAGATACTAATAAGGTCATGTCACAAAACTTGAAGCTATAAAAGACCAACCCTGAGTTTTCGCCCCACAGAAAGATCAGTAATTTAACAGTCTTGCCACTACATACCTAAAATATCAGTTGAGGTGAAATCATGGAGATGATAGGAATCCAGTTTACAAACACAGTTTTCAGACCGTGAACTTATCTTGAGCAGTGTGTTTAAACTATTTTAAAGTATTACTTTTTATAAAAAGTGCACTTCAACTTGAAACTAAATGCAATGATTTGGGCAAAATTAGTTGAGTAATGAAATGGTTAAGTTTTTACGTGCGGTTCGTTCATATTAACAAAGTAAAATTCTCATGGTGTTTTCCTTTCTATATGGTGAAGCTGGTTTCAACCTAAAGCTAGACATGTCTTTTTTTGTGTGTGGATACAACATTATTATTCATTTTATTCTTTTCTAATATTGAACTTAAATTTCCACTTTCTACCATTACTCAATAATAGCATTACAATAGCAGTGCTGTCTTTATCTGGGTTTCAGTAAATCTTAGCATTTCTGTTTCTATTATCATATACAGTCACTGGCTTTTTCATTTATATACAAGGGAAGAAAGCTTTGTACCATGTATTATCTTTATAGACTTTCATTCCACCTAATTCTTGACAGGAAAATATTATGCTACGAATATCAATCTAGGAAGCTTTAGGTTTCTGGTTTTATTGCTAGATCAAGCTCTAATTTTCATCAACTTAATACATACATTTCTACATTTCTGAATCACACAACTTAAGCTGTTATTGCTCATAGAATGAAATATAGGACCATTATCTCTTTGTCTGAGACTTGAAACATATTCTTCTAAAATGGATTTTGCTTCCAAAGAACTTGAGAACAATTTAAAATGAATGACTGAAAAGCTAATTTTATCTGCATTTGGCCACTCATTCATCAGAGATATAATGTATGCTATATTACCAAAAAAAGCAGCTGGAATTAACTGCTTGAATAATACTCTAGGCTATTTTTAATATTTTGATTAAAATATCCATTGGAAGACAGAATCTATGTTCTCCATATCAAGAAACATATCACTGGATTCACCCTTTAAGTCCAAATAGTTGGATCAATAATGCCTTAAATGTATCCCATAGTTTGGATCTAGTGAATATTTCTAACTTCAAAAGAAAATCTTTTTATTTTCAAAGAAATATTTTTCCAAGTTCATCCTTCTATACCTAGGAGATATATAAAGTTAACATGCTATTTGACATTTAGCTATTTCTGAACTTGAAGGGCCTCCTTATGCCCTGGGTAAGTTCTCCTATTCTTTGGCTTTCATACTTTTAAACTCTCTTATTCTCTTGCTTTCTATCTTTTCTATGTAATTATGCCACACACTTGAAGGAAAAACTTTTTTAAAAATCCTCTTTTCTCTTCTTCATATAACTTGCCAAAGAAAAGTTGGGAAAGAAAGTGGCCAGTTTTATTTGCTAAACAGTTCAGCTAAAAAATTTGAATAATGAAGAGTTGATGAACGAGTATTTACACAGACTATCGAGAGCACAAATGGACATCAGAATCAAGAGGATTTGCAATATAATATATTTTTATAATCTGTTTCTCTTTATATATAGTATTTATTTCTCTAAAAGGCTGCCTCGCTCTTTTGAATTCACACTGTATACCAAGTGATATAAAATTTGTATACATGTGTATGAATATATTTACCAAACCACAGTTTATTTAAAACCCACACAATATATTACAACAAAAGCCACTTGAATGTATTGACCTGAGATTGAGGATATCTAACATCGAACTGAAGTGCTGTTCAATATTTTTTCTGAAGTGTTCAATCATAAGCATACTGTTTATCAGTGAAAATAAGGATTGAGATTTGCATATGAGGAGATGAGTGAATGAAGCGATTTTTTCTACTTTTTTATGCTTTCTGTATGAACAGAAAGAGAGATGTTTATGTACATATGTGTATAGCATAATGGTCATGGCAGGTCAGAGGATGCACGAGGAAAAGCTTTACAGCTGGCACATGGACATAGTAGAGGTCATTTCTTCTGGGGAGAAGTGCAATGGTTGATAGGGAATGTTTATCTTTTATTTAAAGGTTTGTCATATATATATATATATATATATGTCTATATATGGAATGACTTTTGAACTTTTGTTCAAATTAAGATATAAATTAGATAATTCTCATGTACAAATTAGTTTCAGCATTGTACAAACTTAGGACAACTGTACCTAGTACAATTCAGTGTGTTCTTCACTGTTGTATTGAAGCTATACTTTATCTGATTTATCTTAAATGACATCTTAGTTACAGAAAGATAAATCACATAAGAGAAGGCACTGTCTATGGTAATCTAAGTGTATAAGAGAAAGATTTTGTTAGTTGTGTTATGTAAATATATTTATAATTAATAGTCCATCAGTGCTTTACCTTCTCGTTTAATTGTTTAATTTTAGCATATCAGAATGGAATATATATATATATATATATATATATCCAATGAATTATGGGAAATGTCTGAATTTTTTTAACTCCCTCTAGTGGTTACAACTCCTATAGTTTTATTAAGAACCTTAGGCAGATGAAAATAAATAAAATTACAAATATTATAATTTTGGGGTCTGGAGAGATGGCTCAGCAGTTAAGATCAGTGGCAGGTCTTGCCAAGAAACTCAAGCAAGCACATGGTAGCTTACAACCACTTCTCACTCCAGTTCCCTGAGGTTCAGTGCCCTCCCTGGTCTCTGAAGTTGCCAGGCAAATGCATGAAGCACAGATGTATATGAAGGCAACATACCCATAAACATAAAATTAACTAGAAAGATGAATAGTCAAATAAAATTCTTGAAATAAATTTAGAAGAATTTTATAAAACTCTTATTTATTATTTCTTATTATTATTCAAACAAATAGGACAACATAAGCTTGGGACTAATTTCATTACTCAGTAACTAATGAGAATGCTTTATAAAAGTGTCTCCCGATGTGAATATTCAGCCTTTTAATATAGTCACATCACATATTCTCATGATCTCCTTGGAAAATCATCTAAAGTGGTCAGCTTTTGTGTTAACTGTGCCTGGCTCAGGTTCCTAGGTTTTACACATTAATTTTGTGTTCCTGTGAATGTGTTTGTGATGTGACTAAACTCATAGGTAACCTGCATTTAAAAAAATCAATTATTCTAGATAGTCTGAGTATGTCTCAAGCCTCATGGGCGGATCTGATGTCCCCAAGAAGCTTTAAAACAATATTTTACTAAACAAATGCGAAATATAGGCAGATAACTCATGCCATCAAAATCTCCCAAACCTCTTGCTGATACTCTTCAGCAGCCTGTCCAATTCCTCCATAGCAGGTGAAATACCCCTTCCTCTGAATGTGACTCCAGATTAAGCCCACTTTGCAGCTGCTGTCCGCATTGTTCCTTCCCCGTGTACATCCAGTCCCTCCCAGAAGGCAAGTTCACTCACAAAGGTGGTGCTTACTCACTTTCAAATATCCCATGTCTCGAGTGCCTGTTGCAGAATTTAAGTCTTTCTTTTCCTTTCAATTTGTATGGCTATCCCTAAGGATATTTCACAGGACAACACAGTAATATATAGGAATTACTTCGTTTACTGAAATCACGGGAGTGAGAAGAAATCATTGTAAAATATAGCAGAAATATCAAAAAGTCTCTTACTCTCACTCTCGGTGTGCTGAGTGTACCTATGAAGTGTGTACTTACTGATGTGTGTATGTTCACGTGGATATGGCTTCACACCTGGGTATGGAGGGCAGAGGGTGTTGGATATATTTCTGTGTTCATCTTCCACTTTTATTTTTTGAGTCAGGATCTGACATTGACCCTGAAGCTCACAGATTTAGCTGGGCTGGCTAACCAGTGAACCTCGAGATTCTGCCTATTTGTGTCTACTGCCCTTGTCCCTGGGTTACAGGCACGTGTGTGTATGTGTGTGTGTGTGTGTGTGTGTGTGTGTGTGTGTGTGTGTGTTCAAGGGATCTGGACTAAAGTTTTTATGTTTGAGCTATAGACACTTTACTGACTGAGTCATTGTCTCGGCCTTCAAAGGCATAACTCACATGTATGTAAATATACATCCAATATAAAACAAATCAACTCTTTCTGTAAAAATTTTAAAACCAACAGTTTGGAGCTATGCCTAGCTTCGAACTAAGTGAATTCTTTCACAAAATATTGAAAGTTAAGTGTAATTTGGTGTGACTGTGTAGTCTTACAGTACAACTGATTTTATTGCCTGCATCTATTGTGCTCATTTGACACTGGATGTATTACATCACACTTCCCATCTGTAAACTTCCTCTTCCTTGGGGACTCTGCATTAGCACTACATTGCTTCCTATCCTGTGTCTTTGACCTTCCAATTTCTCCTTTACTGCTTAAACACAGCCAGATACTTCTCAAAGCTTCTCCTTTGGGCTCTCCCTTGGGCATCTCATCAAACCAGTGGCTTCAATTATCAGATCCTGTCACATACATAACCTTCCCCTCAATCCCCTTGCTTTTTAAAACCCTCTGATGCCTCTGTATTGACCGAGAATGAAATCAGAGTCTTTATCCACGCCAACCAGAACACACTTGATCTTATTGCTTCTGCCCTCTATGCCTCTTGTCTTAGCCTCCTGTCCTCTTGCCAAAACGTGGAGACAGTCAGCCTGGCACTGTCTCATCACACTGCACTTATCCACACTCACCCGCACTGACCCACACTGACCCACACTCACCCTCACTTGCCTACAGTCACCCACACTTATCCACACTCTTCCACACTCACCCACAGTCATATGCCCTCACCTGCACTCAGCCACACTCACCCACACTCACTGATACTCACCCACACTCATCCACACTCACCTACACTCATCCACACACCTAAACTCATCCACATTCAACCACACTCACTGACACTCATCCACACTCACCTACACTCACCCACACTCATCCACGCTCACCCACACTCATCCACGCTCACCCACACTCATCCACACTTACCTACACTCACCCATGCTCATCCACACTTACCTACACTCACCCATGCTCACCCACAGTCACCCACACTCACCCACGCTCACCCACAGTCACCCACATTCACCCACACTCACCTACACTCATCCACACTCACCCACACTCACCCACACTCA